>NW_008333311.1:1110204-1119700 GCF_000622305.1 Nannospalax galili | reverse complement strand
GGAACTAATCGACCTAGGAGGGCAAGGAGCAAAAAGCATCCTTTGTGTCCCTCTGACCGAATTAGTATAGATCTCAAGGTATGTCTGTTAAACATCCAAGAAGGTTAGTTCCACCATTCTGGCATTTTTAATTACTGTGTGTCATGCAGATAAATCTTGGGTAATGATCTGTTGTGTGTTTTGACAACGCAGTGGAGATCTTTTTTAAACATTAAAACCTCATTTAATTTTATGTCTTATAGAGTTTATAATGAGTAAAAGATTTTACAAGCGTAATAAGTCATCTGTAAACCTAAAAATGTACAGCTAATTTTGAAAGAGATGTACCCTAGCTCAGAAAAATGTTATTGAATAGGTTAATGCTGTTGTAATGAAATGCTTCTTTTAATTAAAAAAATAAATAAATTTAAAAAAACTAATAAAATAAGAAAAAAAAAAAGATGTTCCTCGGTAGTCTGTGTTTCCCTGGTTATTTTTGAACTCCATCACTACAATTCTGTCACTTAATGGGCCTTTCCCTATTTTTTTGTGGTACCTCCAAAGGAAGCTGCTTAGGAGCTTGTTTGTCTAGTGTACATAATTTTATATTTAGTGAGATACCAAAGTGTCATCCAGAATTATTTGAAATTTAGCTACAGAGATTCATTCTTGTCAATGGCTAATCTATCATAAATAGAAATAAAATTTGTAATTAGAACTATTGGGAGGCTGTGTGTCATAGCTAGATCAACTGTGGGCCTAGAATTAAGATATTTCAGTTCAGACTTGTGCTTATCACTTCTTCTATTATCTTTAGTAATTTACTATTATGGAGGTTAATTTTCTAATTGCTCAGCTGTGATAGTAACAGATCCCCCAAAAGCTCTTTTAGTGCCAAGATTTTACAGTTGTGGAATAGGAATCCCTTTTATATAACCCATACAATTTCACATGGTCTACCAGGTCAGAACTACTTTTGTGTTAATATGAAGACGTTATTTGCTTCTTTCATCCCCATTGTCTCCAAATATAGATTGAAAATTTTAAATAACCACATGATATGTGATTTCACAATAAACTGAGTGTAAAAGAAGCTATGAAAACCAGCTGTCTTCTATGTAGCCAGAATTTAAAGACAATTAGAAAATTTAAATCAATACCATTGCTTGTATAAAACATAATTATTCTTGGTAATTGATGTGTTATTATCCTACAGTGTGGTTATTTTTGTATTTTAAATGAAATACTAGTTATTTGGGACATTTATCAGTTTTAATTAGTAATATGGACAATTCTGATAAATGTAATTCCTGTAAACAATAGTTCTGATAATTCCCATGAGTTTTACCATATCTAAAAGAATTTTAAGACCTTGAGTTGTTTTAAGAATTTTTAAAATATGCTTTGTTTATTATTTTTATTTTATGTGTATGCATGTATTGCCTGCATGTTGGTAAGTGCACCTATTTCATGCAATGCCCATGTGGGACAGAAGAGGTTGTCAGATCCCCTGGAACTGGAGTTACAGACAGTTGTTAGCTGCCATATGGGTGCTGGGATTTGAACCTGGGTCTTCTGCAAGAACAACCAGTGTTCTTAACTGCTGAGCCATCTCTCCAGCCCGAGTTATTTCATGAATTAATGTCCCAAGGATTATATGTTCTGGAATAAAGTTTACATCTAATAAATGTCTTAAATGGCATCAGCAATAATAAAGCAAGATATAGTAATTTCATGGTTGAGCAGAGATGGGTCTACATAAATATGTTGATGACATTTTAACTTACATTTTTTTAGTAAAGTTAAGATACCACAGGTTTTGTTATTTCTGGAGTGTGAAAAGATATGCTAAGTTGAAAAATTAGAATAGTTTTATATAGCTACAAAGGACCACTCATATTGTTTAGTAAGTGAGAAATGGTGCAGTGCTACAGGTACATCCACTTCTAGTATTTGAGTTTCACATGCTTGGTAGGTGCTCATTCATTCATGTAGTTATCCATTTATTTGTCCTTTAAATCAATACATATGCATCAAAGACTTTTAATTAATTTATAAATGCAATACCTCTTAAGTCTTAAGTCTTGACCTCATCAACATTAGAGTTAAGCCAGAAACAACAATAAATAAATAATATGTGTAATTAAAGTGTGAGCTACAGATTCTTTAACTTGTTGCCAAACTTGAGAGTTGAAGACATAGATATTTTTCAAAAACAAAACATTCACTATTACTTTAGTGTGTGTGTGTGTGTGTGTGTGTGTGTGTGTGTGTGTGTGTGTGTGTGTATGTGTGTATGTGCAAACACCCGTGAGTGCAGGGGCATGTTGAGTCTAGAGGTGTAGTAGCCCCCTAAAGCTGGAGTTACAGTCAGTTGAGAATTAACATACTTGAGTGCTGGAAGCCAAACTTGGGTTTTCTGCAAGAGCAGTGCATACTCTGCAGATGAGCCATGTCTCCAGCCCTTCCCCATAGAAGATGTTGCTTTTTGACTAGTTTATTTTTCAGTCACACCAAGAATATTACAAGTGAAGCATTTTGGGAGTCAGGAGGGTTGATAAGTGGCTGAAGACATCAAGACATGAACATGTGACATGCAAAAATCCTGATCTTGCAAGAATTAGCCAGGTGTGACCCTACCGATAGAGCTAGGCACAATTATCTATAGAACAGAAACAGAAAATTTACAGAAGGTTTTAATTTAAATAAAACAGCTACTGTGTGTAGGGAAAAGTATAAATAGAAAATGTTGTAAATAACTGCTGGCAGGGGTTATGTGTCTTAAAAATCCAAACAGTGTTCTGCTTTTGAATATAGTTTAAAGTAGACTTGATACGCCTGTGCTGTTTTAGAATCTGTAATCCTAGAATTCTGTAGAAACAGAGACTGCTGGTGTTTTGTTCTCTGGACAGTGTAGGTACTCTTGGTGTAATGATTTAATCTAGCTACTGAAAAGTACCAAGAAAACTATTATTGCAGAAGAAATGTATGGATCCAGTGCATTCATGTTACTATGTATGTCATTTTTTTTTAGCAGAACATAGGGTGGGGGGTTATTTACAGAGGCGTGGGCACCCCCCATTTACAGCTGCACTAGAGTCCACACCCAATATAGATGCTGTGATTTTCCAACAGCGACACAAAATGGTGAGAGAAGTGCCTTCTGGCATTTTCAGCTTATATATCCTTAGTCCCTCCCTCACATGCAGCTAAGATTGACTGACTGAGGGGAGGAGTAACTGACTCAACCCTCCACCCTTTGATGAACATGTGAAGGAGGTGTGACTATAGCCTGCTGGCATAATGATCAGAGTACACTTCCAGTTAATATTCCACCCCTTTATCCGGCTTTTACATTCTTTCTGCCAACCTCTTCCACAAAAGTCTCTGAGCTTTGGAGGGGATGGTGGGTGTGGGATGATCTTCCTCCTATTGTGGCAAGGTACTGAACTTTTGGGTCTCTGCATAGTCAGTTTTCCATGGGCTGCTGGCCCATTTCAGTGGGATTCCACATACTACAAAAACACAAACAGCAAGAAGTAAGACCATCTAAACACTGGCAGCTATAACAACTTAATCTATATGTTTAAATACTGTGTCAGTTTAAAAAGTCTTTTTCTATATCCCAGAGATGCAAACAGTTCAATAAATGGCATTAATCTTATAAATGGACTGAAAGACAAAAACCACATTGTCATCTCAATAGATGCAGAAAAGGCTTTTGACAAAATTCAGCATAGATTTATGTTCAAATTCCTAGAGGGAACGGGACAGGAGGAAGCATAATTAAAGCTATATGCAAGAAACCCACACCATTCTAAATGGAGAAAAACTGGAAGCATTCCCATTAAAATCAGGAAGCAGACAAGTATGCCCACTCTCTCCACTGGATTTCAACATAGTGCTTGAAACTCTGGCTAGAGTAATAAGACAGGAGAAGGAAATTATGGGAGCCCTAATTGGAAAAGAAGAGATCAAACTATCACTTTTTGCAGATGATATGATACTTTACCTAAGAGATCCTAAAAGTTCTACCAGAAAACTCCTAGAACTGATCAACACTTTCAGTATAGTGGCAGGTTATAAAATCAATCTCCAAAAATCAGTAGCCTTTCTATATACTAATAATAAGCTATTGGAGAAAGAATACAGGGAAACCCTCCCATTCACAATTGCCGCTATATATATATGAATAAATCTGACCAAAGACAACAAAGATGTCTACAATGAAAATTTTAAATCCTTAAAGAAAGTGATTGAGGAAGACACCAATAGATGGAAGGACCTCCCATGCTCATGAAAGCACAAAAGACCCCACATAGCCAAAGCAACCCTGAGCACAAAGAGCAATGCTGGGGGGGGGGATTACTATATGAGATTTCAAAGTATAGTACAGAGCTATAGTCATAAAAACATTATGGCACTGGCACAAAAATAGGCACATAGATCAATGGCACATCATTGAAGATCCAAACCTGAGTACATGCAATTTCAGCCACCTGATATTTGACAAAGGTGCCAGGAACACACAGTGGAGGAAAGACAGCATTTTCAACAAATGGTGCTGCCAAAACTGGATCTCCACCTGTATAGGAATGAAACTTGATCCTTATCTTTCTCCTTGCACAATAGTCAACTCCAATTGTATCAAAGACCTCAATGTGAAACTGGAAACCCTTAGACTATTAGAAGAAAATAATGGCAATAACCTACAAGATATAGGTGTAAGAAAGGATTTTCTAAATCAGACAGAAGTTGCTCAGGAATTAAAGGTCAGCAATCAGCAAATGGGACCTCATTAAACTAAAAAAACTACTTTACAGCAAAAGAAACAATCAAAAAAGTGAAGAGAAATCCCACAGAATGGGAAAAACATCTTCACCAGTGACACATCTGACAGAAGTTTAACATCCAGAATATATAAAGAACTCAAAAAAACAAAGAATTGAGACACCACTGTCAAGAAATTTCAATGGACCCTCCTATGCACATTTGAAAATTGCCCTGTTTTGACATTTTTCTAGTTCCGTGTCTAGAACTTGTAATGCTAATTACTCTTACCTTTACTTCTCCTTCACATCTCCTATTCAGGATTCAAGGACTTTTCCCCCTGTTGATAAGAGTTATGCAATTTGGAAGTCTTTTAGGTAGACCCACTGCAATTGCCTCACCCTGCATCCCCGTTCAGCATGGAAGAAGTCAGAGCAGTCTGAGTCCTGATTCCCTATTCGCAATTTGGGTAACCTCTTCAGAGGATGGTGTGATAAGAATAGGAGGTAGGAACTGTCTAAGCAGTTAGGGTAAAAGACCCCAAAGAAAAGTAGCCAGTTCCTTGGCTAAAACTCCCTGGGCCTCTTAGCAACATACTTTGTTCCAAAGGTCAAAAATGTTGAAAATATTTGGGAGCTTTTATTTAATCCTTAAAAGATTTTAGGGTTACCTCTTCAGATGGGGGGAATTTTAGAGTATCAAAAAGCAAAATAAAACAATAAATAAATCAAAGAAGAAGAAAGAGTACATGAAGTTATTAGAAAAAAAAGTGATGGGGAGATATGGGAGGAGTTGGAGGGGAGAGAGTGGGCATGGATTTGATCAAAACACCTTATATGCATGTATGAAATTCTCAATAAATTATTTATTTTTAAAAAAGAATGAAAAAAAGAAAAGGCAGTCTAATAACCATGTCCCAATCATGGAGATATTATCAGAACCACTTGTGCATACAGAATGATGGTACCATGGGGAAAGCACTTGCCAATCACATATTCCTGAATTAATAAGTTGCATCGTATGTAAGAATGTGAATCAGCAAGTAATTGGCTTAATTTTTAGAAGGAATGTGCACCTTCCTATTCTTTGTCTTTCATTTTTATTTCATATTAATGATTTGTACTTTTGTTTATTTCTATAAACTGTGGTAATCAGTGATAGCTCTCTCCTTGGTTTAAGATTGCTCAGTAACTTAGATTTAAAAGAAGACATTGCACTAAGACAAATCTTGAATTTTGATAATGTACTAACAAGAAGAAATCATTATATATTTACTTACCCGTGGAGTTTGGGTATCACACCCATCCTCCTCTTTCTCTTCCTCTTTGTCCTCCTCTTCCATCTTTTCTTCTCTGCCTTCTCCTTCTTCTTCTCCCCCTTCTTTTTCCAGATTCTGCCACTTCTGTTATTTCCAGAAATAACATATCAACAATTGTGAGAATTGTAAATTCTCAACACTGGGACAAAAATTCTAAGCCTCTTTAGCTCAGAAATCTATAGTTTGTTTTATAACCATTTTGTGGCTATTTCTGACAACAGTGAACTCACTAACCTCTAAGTCTCTGCCCAGTTTCATTCTGATGCCTCTGGGGCTGTTTCGCCTTACACACTCTGATCACAGTGCAAATTCTGTCTTTCCTTTGCTTCTAATAGTGTAATTTCATCAGCACCCCAACAATATTCCAGACATTCCTTTTCTTTGATAGTCACATAATGAATGAAAATAGCTTTTTCTCTCCTCAGTATTTTCTGTTTTTTTTTTTTCTTTTTTTCTTTTTTTTTTTTTTTTTTTTTTTTTTTGGTAATTGAAACTTGGGTATTTTGCCTTTCTCAACACTTGTTGTCTTTGCAAACCCATAGTAGGTCATTTCAGTTATCCTGAATTGCCTGCAGGCTTACCAGTGTCACCTAGAAACCCCAAGTAGCTCTAATTAATGCTTTTGATTGTTTTTCTTCCATTTTATTTCTCTTTTGGATAAATTGTGTTTTTTATATATAGAACTGTAGTTTAAAATGGCCTTTATTCCTCTTGGTCTCCTACAGTGAAAACAAACAGGAATTTTTAAAAGAAAGCAGTCAAAGCATATTCCCGTATCTGCTTTAATATCTCCTGTTCCCCCTCATGGCTTTTAAAAACCGATATTTCTGCAAAGTATAAGCTTATATCCTGATGTAATACCATAGGCAAATAGTAAAATAGATTATACAATAGAACAAACTAACACATCTATCATCTCACAGTTGTCTTTTTTCCATTTAGACAAGAACAGCTGTAAATTCCACACCTAGCAAAACCCGTACATGCAAGACTGCCATTAGCTAACAGTTTAGTATAACTTCGCACTTGTTCACTCTCTATATTTGGTACCTTGTATTCTTTGACTTATGGTCCATTATTCTTAGAGAATTTCCTCCCTAAATAATTTCTTATAAAAATACATTTCCTCCTTGTAGGGAAAAAGTATGGTAGTATGTATTCCATTATTATGACCTTATTTAATAGCTGTGATTCTCCAAAACATGATATTAATTTTATTTTCCTACCATTTAAGAATTTCTGGAATTGTCTCCTAACAGCTTATCTAGAAACTCTGTGTTTCATGGGTCAGCTTTTTGTGTTTGCTGGTCAGCTTTCATTTAAGCTATAGTCTGCCTGGGAATCACAAGAATATCATGTAAATAAGGAATTTTTTTAAAGTTAGGAATAAATTATTCTATTTCATGATGTAGCATTATTTCCAAGTTCGGGTGCTTTGTTTTAGTAGATAATGTCTTTCCGATGATAAGACTCATTAATAAGAGACACGTTAGCGGAACATATGACCTTTTCTTGAAGAAACTTCAACTTTCACCTTTTTCTCCCACCACTTCTCTTGACATAACAAATCAAAAGTATAAAGATGTCAATTTAGAACATGATTACGTCTAAGATAATATTCAACATATCAATTATTTGCTAATTATTTTCTCATTTCTAGGTGTCAACCTTAAATCATTTTTATCTAGTATATAATTAATTTGCTTTAAAGTAAAAAAAATTAATGGAAAATTGTAGGTTCCCTTTATAATACAATATGGACATAAATCAAAATCTTAAGAAGTTCATCATTCTTTTAATAAGTACATTTTGGTTACATAGTGATTTAGAGAGTTCTAACAACATAAATCAGAAAGAATGTTAACATGCTTTTTTCACTGTGTTATCATCTGTCTCTTCATTTTCATGTGATTTCTGATAGCTTTTCCATTTGGTTAGAATGCCAGCAGAATAACACCTGAACATGATTGTGCATGCCACGTTCCAGCAGAATAGCAGCTACATGGCTGTGCATGCCATGCTCCTATAGTTATAGACCTGTTTCTTTTGCTATACTTTCCAACAGTATAAAATGCACTTTTGTGCTGTTCTCTGAAAACCCAAGCCCACAATTGTAAATACTATCATTAAATCCACAAATTTACACAATCTATTCCAGTTCGGAAGAATTCAGTGGCACAGGACAAGGGTTGGCTAAGCATGCGATTAGAAGGATCACTTGGCATAGCTTTTAGTTTTCTTAAGTTCTAAGAAGGAATTACAGTGACTTACCTATCTCCTAATCACTTTCTACTCCTAAAGAAGACGTTTATCTATCTTTACAGGACCTGGATATTTTTTCTGCAGCTAATGGCTTCTTTTTAGAAGTGCAAAGTCTTTTCCTTTCCTTTATTTATTTTTTTCTTTTCAGATAAACTAAGCCAAAATACAGAGGGCCCGAAGTGGAGGAAAGGAGAAAGATGCAACTGACTTCTGACATGGTATGGCCTAATGCAAATGATAGAATGAATGGATTCCGATGGGGAGAGCACTATGGAAAGTGCCAATGTGGAAAGGGGTAGAAAGATAATTAAGAAGTTCTGTATGAAATGCACACAAATTCAATAAAGTCTTACAAAAATAATGAACACACCCCCTCAACTGCTCTACATTAATATGGATTTATGAAGTAATGAACTGCATTATTAGCTTAAATTATTTTGAGTTAGATCTTCCTATACTTATAGAGCCACACAAAACTTTTTTTATCCTATGATTAAAACCTCTTAATTCCTTTAATCTCATTGGTTGACACAGATGTGGAATCTCCATTCCATTTATAATGGAATAATTTTCTTTTGAAATATTAATAATATAATTTGTATTTTGTTCTTTCTCTACATGAAGTAGAAAAGAGGAGAGGCACTAAAAATATCAAAATGATAAATCGAAGAACAATTTAGGGTGACTGTAACATTCTACTCCAGTTATATTGAGTAGCATTGACACTGTGAATAGAATTATAGACATCAAGACACAGAAAGCAATGATATTTTTATTATTTTTCATATCATTAGCCAATATTCTTAATGCATAGCACACTAAATACATATCATTTTTCTAAAATGGTTATATAATTTCCAAGAACTTGTTTAAATTTTTAAAAAATTGCAACATTAGAGCCGGATAGATAGTTCAGCGGATAAAAGCACTTGCTGATCTTGGAGAGGATCCGAGATCAATTCCTAGCACCCACATAACAGCTAACAAACATTCATAACTCTAGTTCCAGGGGATCCAATACTCTCCTCTGACCTCCATGGGCATTGCACAACATGGGTACACTTATACACAGGCAAGCATACATTCATACAAATAAAAATAAAAATAAAAATATTTTTAAAATACAATATTAAAATATTTTAAGAATTTCATAGCTCACAAATTCAA
>NW_008333311.1:1090445-1109484 GCF_000622305.1 Nannospalax galili | reverse complement strand
AAAGTTGCTGCTTAAATTTTTCTGAAGGGCTTTCTTAATATATCACAGACTCTTTTCTGTTGGATACCTGAGAACTGTCTAGTATCTTCCCAGAATATTGACCTTCCTTCACAATGAATTAGGTATTGCAGTAAAGCTTAGTTAAGTTGGAATATTTTATTTTCAACTTTAATTTTCTGTTCCGGAAACTCTATTTCTGTGGCCTTTATGTCATTGCGATGTCCACACTCATTCTATGATGGAATTCTCCAAGAAGTTTACATTTCACTATGTACTTTGGTCTCTGTTACCTCTCCAAAGTAGCCCTAGCCATATGTTTACCATTCTCTTGTGCTCTCAGTGATGATCACCTGAATTTCCTTAACTTGCCACCTAGCTCATTGGAGGCACTGACTTACCATACATACCACTTGTTCTGTTAATGATCCAAGAGAGAATTAACTGGTTTCTGAATGCAAGATATTTGTGGCTATCAATGAAGCCTCTGCTTGTAAATTTTCACTTAATGGTCTTATTCCAGAGATGAACCACATTGGAAGATGCTGCTGCCTTTTGTCCTTTATATAATACAATGTTTAAAAAGGAAAAAAAATGAAACAAAACAAGCATTAATATACTACCAAATACTTATAAAATGTGAAAGTAAAGTCAGCATGTCCTAAGAGGTAAGTTGGATATCCTTATTGATCATTGACCTATTGGAATACAAGTAAGTGGGAGCATCTAGAACATTAGATCAGCTACTCTTAGAAGTGTTCTCTGAAATGGAGTGAATGTCTCCCCAGAATTTCTGTGGAATTGCCAACAAACGTTCAGGCACAGGTTTATTCTTCCTCTTCTTCTATCACCAGATTGCAGTTTTCATTAGCTCCCTTTGCAATGATCTATTCAAACACATCTTTATAATTCCTTTAATTCCAAGGAGTTATCTAAGACTAAATATTGTTTATATAGAAAACAGAATGTGGCCACATCATGACTCTTCTCATAGATGCCTAACAGAGGTCAAATATGCAGAAATGAAGGCTGAAGAGGTAGTTCAGTGGTTAAGAACACTGACTGTTCTTGCAGAGGACCCAGGTTCAATTCCCACACACACATGGCAGCTAACAACTGTCCATAACTCCAGTTCCAGGGGATCCAATACCTTCTTCTGACCTCCTTGAGCATTGCATGACATGGGCACACTTACCTACATGCAGGCAATACATTCATACACAAAAATAAAAATAATAAATAAAAAATAAAGGAATATTTTCTATGGTAAAGAGATCAAATAAATTCTTAATCTCTGTTTAGCTTTTTCTAGCAAGTGAAGTGCAGGGCTTGTTAATTGCATTCTAACCTTTAAAGTAAAAAATAATAAAATATTAGTTATGTCATCAGCCCTAACTCTTGTTTGTATATGGAATACTTTTGCAGTATTCTTAAAAGATGTTTTGTCATGGCACATTAATTTCTCTTTAAATTTCTCTCTAATAGTCATGTATTCTCTTAAATTCACAATATTAGTTTATTTTCATTTTACATAACAATTCTTATTATTCAATGACTCAATAAATCATCCTCTCTTTGTATTTTCCAGTAATATGTATTTATTATTTCTCAAAGCAGAACTTTGCAACTATTACACATTCCTGGGAAAATATTTCTTCAAAATTGTACTAGATGGATGTTTACCTTCACTATTAGCTACTTTTGAGCCTTTCTTGAAAGAGGTAATAGAGCTTCAGTTGAACACCATCATTCCCAATCATTTCTGCTGTAGTGGAAAATGGTTTATAAAGAAAAAAGCAGCAGCTCTCTGCTCTCTGAAGCAGATATTTCATTTGAGGTCTAGGATCTCCTGAATCTAACAGGCCATCTGTAACTGATAGTGTTTGGATAATATTGGAGCATTACTTAATAGCATTCTGAGTAAAACAGTCAACTTCCCTCTTATCCTCTATGTCCCCTGAAATTTCTACCTAAAATTGAGTATTCCTAATGAAGGTACTCCTGACTTTTGGCAACCTCCTAGTACATTGAATGTTTCAGTGCATCTTATTGCTACACACATCAGTGTCTTTGCAGCTATGTGAGTAATAGATTGACACAAGCCAAGGGATAAACTATAGTCACTATACAACATTAAGCATTGATTGCTTACACATCTGGACTCAGCTGGAGATGGGTGCAGTGCTTCTTCTGGTGGAGCTTGGGTTTAATCAGAATTCTAGAGGCTGACCAACTTTTGTCTAATCTGATTTGATTTTGAGTGTGAGTAGAATGGTTTTTTTAGTCTTTTGAGATAAACCAGGACTTGCTCTGTTATTTCCATAGTCACAGAAATATGGCATACATCCAAGAGGATAAGTGGGATAATTCAAGTACACAAGTGTTTTTAAACCTGTGTTTATTATTCATATTTAAATGTCTAATGGAGTTCATGCCTAGAACCTGTGTGGCAGAGCATTGCGTGGTATAGCATTGTAAAGCCACACGTAAATACTAAGCTCTTTGATCATTTAAAGAGGATTTGTGAATTCAGTTCCATGACAAGAACTGTGGAGTTTTTAAAAAATTATAACCACAGTTTCTATAATAAATGAGCTGGTGTTTATTGTATATAGTGATGATAGATGTAAAACCTGGTTGCTGACTATTTGAATAAACTCTGTGAAATGCCTCAGACCTGTCAATAGCTGACCTAAATTGCAACTTGTTGGAGTTGTGCAGAAAGGCATCATGAAAAGTAAAAACAGACTGAATTTGGCTTAAAAGCCCAAATCATAGGCACTGATAATCCTGAAATTATGTTAGGTATCTTGAGAGTGGTTTTGAATTGTTAGGGGACCCTGCTGCTAAGGTTGTAGTCCTCCATGTCTGGATAGCTCTAAGGGGCTTGGCCTATATGGAAGGACTCCCTTTATCAGTGGGGGGCCTCCTGCTCTCTGCCTGACTTACCTGGAAAATGCCACCAAGCACAGATGCCTGACCTTATTTGGAACATGATCTTTGACATAGTTACCTGCAATAAAAATGCCCCCAGGTTTTTTCTATATGATAATTAGGCATTGCCCTATAGTCGGATGATAGGATCCCCCAACCACATGTAAATAAAGCATACTGTGAGCACCTATCAGCTGAAGCTTTGGCTGCTGCCTCCACACTATATTTTCCCTGACCCCCATTGAATAAACGGAGCTGTATCACTGAATCTGCCTCCCCAGAAAGTCTTTTTCTGTCATGCTCAATGGCCATCCTGAACCCATTCATAGTTTCTGCTCCCTTTGTTCTCTTTGGTCCGTGGCCAACTGCCTGCGAGGGGAGGGAGAGAACCACACTGAATCTCTTCCTGGTTTGCAGTTTTCTAGTCTTGAAGTTTGACAATCTTTCTGAGAGCACAATAATTTATAAGTATGAACACCTATTACCTTGGTGGACAGCCACTATGGTAGTATCAAGGGGCTTGCAGTAGATAGTGAATAAATTTGATTTTTAGACCTTGCAACAGAAAGAAAAGCCTATTTATTATACTGCAAAGACAGTGGGCTGGGCAGTAACAAAAGAACCCCTTTCAGCTTAATGCAATGAAGTATAAGGAGGATGGGTTTCCATTTAGAGAAGAACTTGTCCCTTAAGGTGTGTAACAGTTAGTGTTTCTGTCAACTTGGCAGGGTTCAGAAGGACTTGGGAGGGAGACCAGCCTCTGAGCATACCTACAGGACATATTTATTATGTTAATTAATTTGGGAAGACCTATTTAACTGTGGACAAGACCATTCCCTAGGGAGAGCATCTTGGACTGCACTGCTGCTTAATTGTGGATGTGATTTGACAGGCTGCTTTGAGCTCTTGCTGCCTCGAGTTTCCCCCCAAAATGAACCCTGAAACTATGAGGCAGAAATAACACTTTATCCATTAAGTTGCTTTTGTCAGAGCATTTTATCACAAGAAGAAAAGAAACAGAGCCAGGGTGAATTATTTTGTTTTTGCAAGCAGTTTCCCAGCATGTAATGCATGCCATGTGAATGAGGTCCATGTAGACTGGCTGGCATACAGTCCTGGGAGATAGTTCCAGTTATGCAATCTCTGCCATGCAAAGAGGGCAATGATTGACAGATGACTAGTTGTAGGTGGAAGCTCCGATTACGTGACCTGGCACTTGTTCTGTTCTGTGGTATCAGGTTATGGCATTTTATGTCTTGCACTTTTGCTGCTGTTGAAACTTTTCTGTTTGGCAATTTCTGGGGCAAAAACTTGTGAAAATTCCTTAATAGGAACCTGGGCTGCTTTTCTTGTTTCTCAATAATGGCTTTTCCTCTACATTTCACTGTGACAGAGCAGCAAAACTGATACTGGGAAGCCAATTCGTTGTGTAACTGATTGGAGTGAGCAAGGTTGGTACACTGGTACTTGGGATCACTTGTTACTTGTACAGGTATTCCATGAAATGTCATGAAGAGAGAGCCATACTTAGGAGTGCTTTGGGGGAAAGATCTACATGGTCTTGTTCAGCAGGCTTGAGAGAGTGGGGCTTCCAAGGAAATTCTCTGATGGGACCCACGTCCCCAGTTTGTTTCTCTGATGTCTTTATTTTGCACTTCCTGCTATATCTTCTGCTGCTGTTCTAGTTTTCCTTTTCTCAGTCTTTCCTGTGTCTCTGTCTCTGCCTCTGCCTCCTTTTTTTTTTTTTTTTTATTTATTTCTCTCTCTCTCTCTCTCTCTCTCTCTCTCTCTCTCTCTCTCTCTCTCTCTCTCTCTCTCTCTCTCCCCTCCCTTTCTTTTCCTTTTCAATACTAGATAAAGTCTGAGTTTGGAAATTCTTGACTAAGAAAGGCTTCTGAATATGGTCTGTCAAGGAGTAAGTAGTCCCAAACTCTTTAAGACACGTATATGCAATTGCTTCTTTTATGTGACAGAAGTGACTTTTAATTTTCAAGATCTGTTTAATTTCATTTGCAGCATGCACTGTTTCCATAATGCTCCATGGGACAATAGAAACGCTCAATGTTTGAATGAAGCAGATGTAAGAACACTAGAGAATATAGAGTGAAGTGATCTGTTGCCATGTCTTGGTCCCAGTGTCTGTGACCATGCCATCTCAGTGCCACTCTTTTTCTATATTTTTCGATCTTGTATTGAACTTCAACCCTAATATATTATTCTCTGTTGCTCAGCTATATTCTTTCACACTTTGGAGACTTGACAAATGATATTCTCTATGTGGAGACCATTTTCTTACTCTTTACACAGGTCATTTGCAAGGTAAAGAATGATTTGAAGTTTCATGAAATTATAGGTGTTACCCATGTTGCTGTCATGTTGCATGTGTTAGTCTTACATAAGGAAGGTTTTTAAAATATAAATGAAAAAAATAATAATGTTTGTAAATAAATACATTTTGGTCTCTCACTCATTTCCTTTTCATTTGATCTAGTGGATAGAGTTCCTTCTGATTTATTTTTAATTTTTATTTTGTCCCTAAATAATCATCTCTTAGAGGAGAGTAGCTTTACTTCTTGAAGCCCATAAAGCTGTGGAAAGTCATACACTGCTTTCATGCTGGGTTAGGATCCGAAGACTGTTTAACACATAGAGTTTCCACTTGTTTCAAATGTGCCTAAAATCTAAGAATGTAGGTGAATGTACAGGTCCTGTAATAGGTAAGTAAGGATAATTTGTCTTATGCAATCAAGGATTTAAAAGTTTTCAGGTGAAATTATGGTAACATCATTCACATCAATTTAAATATATTATTTCCTGGCAATTTTCTTGAAAAATTTAATATATTAGTATTTGCAAGTATGGACGAGAGATTCATTGATTAACGATCATCTCAAACTCATTAGGAGGCATGAATTTACTCCAATATTGTTTTTGCTTCATATATCAGGCATTAAGGCAGATTAAAACTTCAATTCAAAGATTAATTTAGATTCTATTGTCAATGGAAAGAAATAGACAAATTCAATTTAAAAGATGGTCTTCACTAAGTGCAAAAGACAGAATATAGCATCAGATCTCCAAAATCTATACATTCTTATTTATTTATTTTTTTGTAATTACTTTGTGTAAATGTGTTTGCTTGGTGTGGGTGGGGGGGCAGGGGGAGCACACTGACCAACAATTGAGTGTGGAGGTAAGAGGATAATTTCAATTTGAACTCAGGTCACCAGGCTTGGGTGGCAGCCATCTTTACCTGCTGAGAATCTCCTCAGCCTAAAATCTATAACTCTTTATGATGAAAACACATGGCTTTTATAATGACTATTAAAGAATATTTAGTTATGTGATTTGGCAGCATTTGTTGAGCTCTCCACTCTTTCTATGAATAATATTTTCATTGACTCATTTTTTTCATGAATAATTTAGTAAGTGATAGTAAGTAAGTGGGTACAAAGATAAGTAAGACATATTCAGATACTTTAACCTTCATATAGAGGAATCATTCCCTTAAAATGTAGTAATGCTTTGGAAGTCAGCATTTTAGTTTGCCTATTTATATATGTCATTATGTATAGATATTTGAATATGTGAGAAACTTATGGTGCCACAAATAGAAAATGAGGACATAATACTGCAGAACAAGCAATATTTCAGCAAAAATTAAAGATGAAAATTTTTTTATTGATTCTTGATGTTTGGTTCTCTATCAAAACATAATAAACCTATTAATTTTCAAATACAAAGATCTAAAATTTAAAAACATTTTAAAGAGTACTCTTAATTGACACAAAGTTATTTTTGAATGGCCAATGAATGAGTGACATTATATAAGCAACCTAATGACAGTGGGTTATACATAGAAGTTGGTGATAAGTTGATGATTGTTATACTGAATTGAATTAAATCTTTTGTCTCAGGACTGGAGAAATGGCTCACCAGTTAAGAGCACTGGTTGCTCTTGCAGAGGACATGGGTTGGGTTCCCACCATACACATGGCAGCTAACAACCATCTGTAACTCCAGTTCTATCAGATCTGATGCCTCCTTTTGGCCTCTACAGGTATTGCATGCATGTGTGCACTTACTGGCAGGCATAACACTCACACACATAAAATAAAAATGAACAAGTACAATTTGAAAAATCTTTCATTGTCAATAAGCAATGAACAATAGTTTATATGTGAAAAGCTTTTGGAAGAACAGAACCTAATGTTAAAACAGAAGAAACAGCTTCCTGTTTACAATGTTAAAAATTTATATTTACCACAGAAGCAAATTTTAACTCCCAAAGAATATAATTTAACTATCCATTCTATTCCAGTGACGGTGCTAACTTATGCTTTACAACATCAGACTTATAGACACTTCATTCTTGTTAGATAAACATGATTAAGATTTGTTTATGGGCTAGGAGTGTCTAAAAGTTTACTATTCAGCAGAAAAAAAAAAGGGCAAGCTGTCCTCTAAGACATTAAACTCTAGAGTCCCAGGAATTCCAGAGACAATCACAGCCATTGGATTCTCTAAAAACAGAGGTAGGTTAAGATTATACTTTCAGGGATCATTTCTATAGTTTATTACTAGAGAAGTTTCTCTGACTGTGTAGAGTACCAGGAACCAGGAGCAGGAGGTGCAGTGTTCTCTCCTGAGCGTGAAGCTGGCTTGGGTGCTGCTCTTAGGCAGCTGCCTTTGCCATTGATTTCTCTGATCTGCCTCAGGTAGAGTTGGAGGGAGAGAACTCAGTCTGATTGATATAAAAAATACATAAATAAAAAGAACAATGGGGTAGACATATGGATTTCATTGTTATCTCATAGAAAGTAAACAATATTTCAAATTTGTTTATATGTTAAATTTAAAATACAATTCTCCAAATGCTTTATCTCCAAAGAAAACATATTTACATAAAAGCAAAAACAATTTACACTGTCTTCTCAGAGGATATAATTTTCTTGCATCCGGAGAACATACACCTATATTCATACACTGTTGATGAGTTTCAAATACATAGGGTATGGTTTTGCATGTCTTTGATTCCAGCACTCAGGAGGTAGAGGCAGATAGATCTTTGAGATTAAGGAAAGCCTGGTCATGCAAGCTGTGGCTACACCAAGTGGTGGCACAAGGGAATTTTATTTAAAAAAAAAAAAAAAAAAGACAAAGAGAAAAAGAAACCAACAAAAAATCCCCAGCAAAACGAATATGGGAAATACAGAAATCTGCTCTGTATTAGTCACTTTTCTGTTGCTGTAATTAAAAACATCATGACCAAGGGAACTCACAAAAGGAAGGGTTTATTCAGTTTATGGTTCCAAAGGGGCAAGGGTCCATCTATCAGAGCAGGTAGGCATGGTGGCAGAGGTGGCTGGAGTAGGAGCAGAAGCTAAATTCTCACATCTTCAAGTAGGCACAGGAAACAGAGAGTGACTGAAGATCTGGCAGAGCTTAAGAATTCTGTAATCCCACCTGGATAACATGCTTCCTTAGGCATGGCCACACCTTCTAAGACCCAAAACACCATCACCAACGCCACACCTTCTAAGACCCAAAACACCATCACCAACGCCACACCTTCTAAGACCCAAAACACCATCACCAACGCCACACCTTCTAAGACCCAAAACACCATCACCAACGCCACACCTTCTAAGAACCAAAACACCATCACCAACGCAAAACCTTATAAGACCCAAAACACCATCACCAACGCCACACCTTCTAAGACCCAAAACACCATCACCAACGCCACACCTTCTAAGACCCAAAACACCATCACCAACGCCACACCTTCTAAGACCCAAAACACCATCACCAACGCCACACCTTCTAAGACCCAAAACACCATCACCAACGCCACACCTTCTAAGACCCAAAACACCATCACCAACTGAGGACAAAATGCTCAAATACTTGGAGCCTATGGGTGACATTCTTATTCAAACTACCACATGCTCCAAACACTGTGTCTAAAGGAAAGTAGATCTAAGAAAAACTCTAACAAATGTCAGGTTCTCAAATATGGTGTGGTCATTCTTTTTTGATGTGTAATTTTTATTGAAAGTTTGCCTTGTTTAATTGGATAAATTATTTTAAAATGCATTGCTACTGATATTTACTTATGAAATAAAGAATATTATAGCTTTAAGTATGTATACGTTCCTGCTTTTAAAAATGATAAAACACTGGTTGTTCTTGCAGAAGACCCGGGTTTGAATCCCAGCACCCACATGGCAGCTAACGACTGTCCATAACTCCAGTTCCAGGGGATCCGACAGCCTCTTCCGTCCTCTGCGGGCATTGCACAACACAGGAGCACTTAACTACATGCAGGCAAGACACACATAAACATAGATTAAAAATAATAAAATATTTTTAAAAAATGCTATATATGGATGTATTATGTTTCTGTTGCTGTGATAGAAACACTGATCAAAGCAACTTATAGAAAAGGAAGAGTTTATTTGAGTTTATGGTTCCAAGGAGCAAGAATCCACTGTGGTGGGGAGGAGTGGCAGCAGAGGTGACTGGAGGAGGAGTGGAAGCTAGGCTCTACATCTTCAAACAGGCACAGGAAGCAAGAGAGCAACTCAAGATCCCACAAGGCTTAAGAACTCTCTATGCCTGCCCCTAGTGACATGTTTCCTCCAGGATAGCCACACCTTCTAACATCTTCCAAAACAGTGAAATCAACTTGGAGCCCATGGAGGACATTCTCATTCAGTCCACCACAAGGGCAATGTCCTCCTTTTGCAAGTTAACTCCTTTTAATAATGCAAATGAAGATACTAAAGAAGCTTCTATGGTGGTAGATTTCCACTGGCTTTTTCTAAAGGATTTTAGGGTTATTATTCCTAACCAGCCTATAGACTAGCAAAGTGCCAAGGATGGACTCCTATTTTGAAATTGTTGACCAGGGGTCATCCCATAGACCTTCAGACAATCTTGGCCATTACCCATAATCTTGGTTACCTACCAGAACTTGTTGGTAAGAGAGTATGGCTGCAGATACTACATATATAAGCCATAGAACAAAGAATGAGAAATCAAGCTGGTGCTGACTTCAAAGCCTCATCTCTGCTAGCTAGCATTCATATTGCTGGAAGATGCTATGAATGTTACTGGAAAACAAAATTAACCTTACCCAGCTGTGAACCCCGCATGCTTCAACAGCACTTTGACCTATAGTGCAACAGTGACACAAATATTATGGGAATAACCATTTACTTTCTAATTGTATTTGAGATATGCTTTATAAGAATGAGCCAATATCTGACACTGATAATCATGTCAAGGAGCATGTGACTAGACAGGACACAGGCTATAGTTGAGAGACTATATTAATATTAGAGTCAGTATTTATCTAACTCTTAATGACTTATTGTCGTACTGTAGAGAAATACATCTCTTAATATTAACTAGATACAGTATTAAACTGACTCTTAATGACTTATTGTCATACCATAGATAAATACACCTCTTAACTCTTACCAGAGCAGTTTTCTTATGTAGCAGATGGTGATTAACACAGAAACTCACAAACTTCTCAAGTGCAGAGAATAGCAGTCTCCAGACTGTCTATCCTGAAAAGGACACCTATATTAAACTTCAGCCTCCAAAGACTCAGGGATCATTGAAGAAGAGGGGGCAGAAAGACTGTAAGAGCCAGAGGTGTCAGATGACAAGAAGGAAACCGAACTTTTCAGACAGCTTGGAAGTTACTCATATGAACTCACAGCAAGAGAGACAGCATGCACAAGTAAGTACCAGTCAGACAAAAATCCCAGCATGTATATGGGGATGTGGGTGAGGAACTACTGGAAACTGATACCAACTGGGAAGGAGAGAGTCAGTGTCTTTAAAGGATGTGACTCTTGGTAGGTTAACAGGACTTCAATGGATGGACCAAAACTAAAGGACATTTGGGGACACAAATTAGACTCTAGAGGCCTTAATATATATAATAGAGTATATGCAGTATGTGTTATATACAATACAGTAAATGGAATTGGGCAATGGATAGTAAGGGAGTATGGATAAGGGAGGGTATCTAAATATGAGAAAAAATTTTGTATGAAATTCACAAAAATGTAATAAAAATGGAAGAAGCTATATTAGTGAATTAGAACATTTTAAAGATTAAAATTAATTTAAAGATGGATAAACTCTCTTAACAGATCTCTTTTTCATTTTATTTTATTATTACTTTTTCCTTGCTTGGTATTAAATCTAATGTCTTGTATATGTTATGTAAGTGCTCTACCACTGAGATATATCCTCAATACCTGGAGGTTATATATCTAATTGATGTTACCAGTACTGACCAAAAGCACTGCCTCAAATTTTAATATAAACGATGTATTTAAATATTTTATACTAGATCTGATGTGTTACTTCAAGTATCTTAATTGCCTTAATTAAGTTAATTGATGTGGAAAACCCAGCTTACTGTGGGCAGCACCATCCCCAGGCAGGAGGTCCTGAACTAAATAAGGGTGGAAAAATTGTGCTGAGTACACACAAACAAACAAGTATTTCTCTCTGCTTTTGACTATGGATGTGGCATGTTCTGCTGTATTAAATTCCTGCCACTCTAACTTCCTGGCTATGATGGACTGTAATCTGGAACTGCAAGCCAAAATAAACCCTATCTCCCCTAAGTTTATTTTTGGCATAGTAATTTATCACAGCAACAGAAATGAAACTAAATCTCCAGTGTATACTGTAGATATAATAATGTGCTTCTCTCTCTCTCTCCGTGTGTGTGTGTGTGTGTGTGTGTGTGTGTGTGTGTGTGTGTATAAAATCTTCAGTAACTGTACTTTTATCTTTTTATCTTCAGGGTACTCAACGGCTGTTTAGCTGGATTTAAGACCCATTCAACTGGTTGGAATTCATGTGAAATACTGTAAACATAGCCAAGTACCCATGGCTGGAGAGGTCATAGGCCTTAGAAAAATACCTGCTTCTATACGTTCCATGGATAATTTCTTACTATATTCTAAATAACCTTATATTTACAGATAACTGCACCTCTTCACACTATCAAGGACACTTATTTTTTCAACAGAAGGAGACAACACAGTTTCAAACCGGGTCAAATGCAGAGAATAAGTGACTCTGAGGGTGCCCAGCCTTAAGTGAAACATTTACAATGCAAACTCTACAACTGAGGCTCAGGGAATATCATAGAAGAGGGGACTGAAAGAATGAGCCAGAGGGACAAGACACTTACCGCTAATTAGTGCATTCTAGACCTGATGGGGAATCTGCACCGATGAAATTTCCACAGTATGATAGTCTAACAAGATCTTCATAACGAGAAAACCAATTTACATGTGAAGGTGGGTGGGGGTAATTTCATGGGGTCCCACGTCAAGACGAAGAGCTATAGGCAATCAATGGATGATGAGGGGAAAGAATAAAAGTTTGCTCCAGGGACTAGCTCCCTGAGTGGTTATCTAGTTCCAAATGGATAGCCCTAAACACAGGTATGCACAAGCACTGCCAAATGGATTCAATGCATTGTGTGTGTGTGTGTGTGTGTGTGTGTGTTTGTGCGTGTGTGTGTTTACAAATGTATGTATAGGTAAAAAATAATAAAGAGGAAGACAGGAAATTGAGAGAGATTGGAAGGGACATGGGAGGAGTTGGAAAGGACTGAGAAGGACAGAAATAATGTAAAAAAATACTCATATGAAATTCTCAAAAGTTAAAACAAGTAAAGGATTTGAAGGATTTGAAGTCTGGGGTGCGTAGTAAGATGTAAATGGTGAGGGAAGGGAGTCTGAATATGATCAAAATACACTGTATGAAGTTCTTGAATCAATAATAATATATGTATATATATGAAATAATACAACAAACACAAGCACTCATGAAACAACTGATTTGAATACCCTGAAAGTTCCTTCATGCCCATTTTACAATCAATTTCTTATCTGAAAAAAAACATATATTTCTATTATAGTAATGTAGATTTAATATATGCATATGCTCTTTTGTGTATGCTTAATTTATATAGCATTTTGAGATTAATCAAGATTATTTCTTGTGTCAATAGTCTATTTGTATTATGGAAAAACATATAAATATATCACAATGACCTAGCATTCTTATCTCTTTCTTTGGTAGTGGTTGACGTTTTGCAACAGGGTCTCATGTAGCCCAGGCTGGCTGCAAACTGGCTATGTAAACCAAGATGAACATAAACTCCTGATACTCCTCATCTCTCAGGTGGTGGGGTTATAGGCATGCTCCAACATGCCCAGTTTATGTGATGCTAGGCGTCAACCCCATGGTTTTGTTCATGCTAGGCAATCACTCCCCCAACTCAAAATTCATGTTATTACAGGGGTACTGCATTTGTTCTATTGTACATAAGCTGCTATTAACATTGCACAAGTTTTCTGGAGAAATGCTTTCAATTATCTTGGGTAAATAAGAGCAAAATAACATTGTATTTCTGAATGATAGTTTCCTCAACTGCACAGTGTTAGAGCTTAATCATAAAGCCTATATATATGCTAGGTTAACATGCTGCCACTTACGTACATACCTAGCCTAATTGTCTAAAAATGTTATACTATTTTATGCCTCTAGTAGTAAAATGTGTGTATCTCAGTGTCTTGGTCAATGTGGGTTAGTATAACAAATTACAATATTCCAACTGTACTCAGAACCTCAGAAATTTACTTCATCATTTAGCAAGATGATTCAGCTGGTAAAAACACATACCATCAAGTCCAACAACCTGAGCTCAACTCTTGGGCTTCATTTGGTGAAAAAGAGAGTCATCTCCTGGGAGTTGTCTTTTTGACCTCCCACTGTGCCATACACACACACACACACACACACACACACACACACACACACACAAAGAGAAAAATAAGAAATGTATTGATCACAATTTGGAAGCTGATGTTCCTGATCATGGTGACTGCATGATTCACTTCCAGTGAGAACCCTCTTCCAAATAGTAGAAAGAGAGCAAGCTAGCTCCCTGGAATCTTATTATGAGAGAACCAATCATATTCACGAGGGCTCCATACTCATGCCCTGATTAGCTCTCAAATGTCCTATCTCCCAAATCATCAGCATTAGTGACTAGATTAAAACAAAGAAATTTTCAGGGGACACAAACACTCAGTCTCTAATATTCTGTTGCTCCACATCCTCCTTAAACATTAGCATAAAACAAACTGGCAGTTAGGAAACAGTTTGCAATTGTGGTCTTAATTTGAATATCTGGGATGACTACTATAAGAAATGTTTGAATATTCTTGGTGTAAATACTTTGCTAGAAACACACATTGTAAAAATTTCCTTATGACTGTCATGCCTTTTCATGTTCTTAATTGTATGTTTTCAAGAATATGAATTTTAAATTTTGATGAAATTTATTTTATCATTTTTTTTCATTTAATTACTTATTCTTTGTGAACTCTAAAGGTTGAAAAGTTTTTCTTTTTGCTTACTCACAGATTTCAAATATTATTTCTATGTTTTCTCATTAGAAATTTTATGATTTTTATCTTTTATGTTTTGGTCTATGATCTCTTTGTGAATGAATTTAGTAACAGTGAAAAATTTAAGATATAAATTTTCTACGTGGAAGAATCCAGTGTGGAGAACTCTGGGGTGCCCACCGCCTCAGCTTGACGTTCATGGACGTTGGATGTCTCAGAAGCAGGGATGGTCAGCTTTGTCAGGGCATAGCAGGCCACAGCAGATGTCAGGCCTAACTCCAAGTTGGAGGGTGCAGTGGCGGGGTCGTGTCTGGATTTGTTATTCGTGCCCTGATCAACCTTTGGCCGTCATCAAGATCTGTTTCTAGCTTCAGACTGAATGCCTGTGTCAAAGTGACCCCGACAATAAATATCTTGGGATCTCCCAAGCCTGCAAGTAGATTCTTCAGGAAGGCCTAGCAGCCTTCTGGAAAGGACATGTTCTAGCCCAGATTCTCTCTGTGGCTTATGGAGCTGTCCAATTTTTGTCATTTGAAGAGCTGGCTGAGATGCTTTACAGGGCCAACTTGTATGAAATTCACGAATTAGCACACTTCATTTGTGGCGGGCTGTCTGTGGGCTTAGCCACTCTGGCGGTGCAACCTGTGGATGTCCTATCCACACTCCTTGCAGCTCAGGGTGAGTCCAAGATCTATAGCAACCTGAGTGAAGCTATGACTACGTACAGGACTAAGGGCCCCAAAGGTCTTCTACAAAGGCGTGACTCCCAACGAGGTGATCACCATCTTCCTGTATGCTGGGCTGCAGTTCTCCTTTTACCACTCCTTGAAGCATGTCTCGACTGGGTTGTACCGCCAGATGGAAAGCAGACCAAGAACCCAAAAATACTGCTTTGTGGTGTGGCTCTGGAGTCATCCCCAAGACCCCTGTGTACCCCCTGGAATTCCTCAAGAAGTGCCTGTAGGTGGGAGGGTTCAAACAGGCAGGATCTACCTTTGGCCAGGTAAAGAGCTGTAGGGGCCTCCTGGATTGTACCAATCAGGTGCTACAAGGAAATGGCATGCAAGGCTTCTTCAAAGGCTTGCCCCCAAGCCTGCAGAAAGCTGCCCTCTCTACCGGCTTCATGTTCTTCTGGTATGAGTTCTTCTGTAACTGCTTCCACTGCATAAGGAGAGACGAGAGATAGTTGTGAGGGCAGGAGGTCCCTAATGTCTTCACTTGGAGGAACCTCCCTGAAGAAGCAAGACTCAGTCTCTGAGCTCATACTGTATAATGGATGCTGCCTGGTTGGCCCTCCAGACCAGCTCTCCTGAGGATGAAGCGTCATCAAGACCTGGTGGCAGAAGAGCAAGGGTTCCCTGTGTGAAAAAAAAAAACAAAAACAAAAACAGAAACAAAAACAACAAAACAGTGAGAAGGAAGCACAAGGGCTGTGGAAATAAGGCCCCTGAGAGGGAACCTGGCATTGTCTCTCCTGTGTCCAGCCCAACCAAAAAAGAATCAGATGTCATCCTGGTTTTGTACTTCTGTCTTTGGGGAGATCTCTCCTAGTTCTGGAGGGGCCGCAACTTGAATGCAGAGGGCTGGGACTTGGCTCTTTGCAGAAGTTTGACCCCTACAATGTGATCCGTTTCTCCTACAAAGTTATTTAATAAATGTTAAAACAAGAAGCACGTTCCTTAAAACAATTTCTACATGGATGCCTAGCTGTTCTGGCTCTCTATTTGCTATAAATGCAATTTTTGTTGATTAAATTACCATGGCTCCTTTTTCAATAATCCGTTGACTCTTTCTGTGTATGTCTATAAACCAGAAAATCTATTCTGTTCCACCTTTCATGCCTTTTCTCATAAATAGTCATTTACATGCCTAGCTCTAATGTGGAATGTAGAAAAAAGGTAAGGTCACAATAGGCTGCCAGACTTTTCCAATGGCTGCAGTTGTAAGTTTCAAAGTCTTGACTTTTTCAGCCTCTTGCTTTCAGCTCTTCACTGCTGTTTTCTTCTGTATCTTCAGTTCTCTGCAGTTTCTGCTCCCAGTTGCTCTCTGGAAATCTTTAGTGGACTAGTCATTCCTGCTGGCTGAATCTAGGGCTAAAACCCCCAGACTTTCTTCTTGTGCAATTAACTCATCCTACTCTATTTGAGAAAAAGATCATAAGCAGACAATTAAATACCATCTAGAAGTCTTTACTAGGGCCTAATGTTACAACATGGGTGAGGCCATACAGAGGGTAAAACAATTCATGTTGTGCTTAAAATAATGAGGATGCAGCCTGTTTAGCTTCTTAAAAGGGGTCAGCACATGCTTGGCCATGTCTAGTTCCACCATTCATAGCCTTATTTGTGGAGCTTTTACTTCCACTAATCACAAGCCTCAACTGTACTTCAATAAGCATTTTTTCATCATTCATGACTGATGAAGAACAGCTGCAAAATAATAAGGGTCACCAAGAGGTCACGATGGCTTAGCATGACCAAAGTAAAACCTTCCAGAGCCACTGCAAAGTGTCTTGCACTCTTGTGACTGAAGCAGGGCTTCTGGAATAGGAGTCATGGCTTTAGCAGCAGCCATGGTTGTGGTGTTTCTTGTAACTGAAGTGCACTTTCCTAAGAGTGGTGATGGAGTATTCAAAGCAGCCTGATTGCCAGGGCTACTTGACTGACACCTCCCTAAAGCAGTCGAATTAGGAGAAGGATCTGACACCTGTCAGTCAAAGGGTCAAAGCCTGACTTCCCACAGCTTAGGTTATTTGAAGAAAACTAAACATTAAATATGCTTACAATTAAGTCTTTTCATGACAATATCATTCTTAATACTATTGAACTCCACCTAAATAGTCTTAGGGAAAGTTTGGTCCCTCTGTCTGTATTACTACAGAGCCTGTTATCAGATTCATTTTTGAAATTCTTGGCTATTTCAGCCACTTTTCATTCCAATATCAATCTTAAAATCATTTCATCAATATCTTCATGAAAGGTTATGAGGAATTCTACTTCTAGAGGACAGGAGCAATACATTTTTTTCACTATTCTACACAAAGCCACCTAAAGAAGGGGACGTGAAACAGTTTGAAAGACACTGACTGGTAGGTCACATAGCTCATCATGTAAAGTGCTTACTTTCCATGCAAGGAAGCATTGGGTTCAATCCCCAATACCACATAAACTGGACTTGGTGGCACAGACCTGAAATACCCACATTTACAAGGTGGAAACAAGAAGATCTGGAGTTTAAGGCTGTCTTTGTCTTAACAGTATGTCTCAAGCTAGTCCTGGGATACATGATTCCTTTTCTCAAAAAACAAAACCCAAAACCAAATAAAAAAAATAAATGAAAATCATTTTCTCTAAATAAGATAATAAGTAAAAAAAAAATTAAACAAGATAAGAAGAATCGTCATCCTGAAGAAAAGGAAAAGATCACCAGAGCCTGAAATAGATGCAGATTACAGTCTGTAGGTGTTTTCTAGGTCTTCTCTTGGTAAAAGGATGGGAACATAAGGGGAACCTATAGACTTTCTCAATTCAGATTATGGAGTAGTGCAGAAAAAGCGAGGTAACTACAATTCTTAGGACAGAGAAAATACTGGAGAGGAAAGAATTTAGGTTAAAAGAAAATCCCTGAAACCTGCAGGTGGTTTCCCATGAGTACTTGATTCAGACTGATTCTTTTATCAGAAAACTTCTGGTCTTGGGATTACAAGTGCCTAAAGGGATAAGAGGCAATAGTACTCTGCATTCCTGTAGGACTGAGAATGATGTTCCTTCCTATCAGCCATACTGGAAAACAAGTTTCTTGAAGATTTGCAAACAGTGCCCAAAAGTATAACTTCAACACTTTAGAGCAATTATCACTAACTGAGCACTGCTTCTAGCCTACCTAACAACAACAACAATAACAAAAAAGGCTAAACAGTCAAAAGCAAGCTATTAAGCTATTTTCAAGTGAGGTATTTTGTTTCACATTAACATCCAAAAACATATTTTGGAAACCAAAATTTCTGCCATATATCAAGATAAAATTCACAATGTATAATATCTGAACAAGATTATAAAGCCATTATATTTGTAGGAAAATCCTTGAAACTGAAGGTCATTACATCAAATGAAATGAGCTAGACTCAAAATGCAATTAGCTCACACATTGTCTCAAGTGAATATAAAAACAGACATGAAAGTAGATGGAAACAATTAGGGAAGATAAAGGGATCAGTGGATAAGGGAGGAGGGATACCTTCAGATAATGAGGGATTAAATATAATCTAAGTATGATATATATGTATAATTAAACTATAAACTGTCAAAATGAAACCTATTAATTTGTTTTTTAACATATGCTAATAAAATTGAATAGAAGAACTAGTCTCAATAGTGAATACAAACCGGGAACTGAGACCTTAAAGCTATTTTTATAATATCATCCCCCCAAAAGAAAGATACAAGAGACAAGTAAGGCATAAAGATGATGTTAAAGAACTAGGCATGTTGCTCAATGGCAGAATGCCTATCTATTATAAGTATGTGCTTTAGAGGCAAAAAGCAGGATCAAAAGTAACCTGTGAAAACTGAGATGTTTTAAACATGTGTTATGTGTATTTGAAAAATATTAGTTTGTTACACAGTGAAGTGTACAATAATATA
>NW_008333311.1:1083232-1090366 GCF_000622305.1 Nannospalax galili | reverse complement strand
AAATTCATTTAAGATACTTCTATAAAAATCAAAATATGTAGTACTATTTGCAATACAGAGAGCTCTTCATGTTCTAGTCCCAGCTATTTTTGCCCTAAAGGCATCATCAGAGTCTCTAATACCAAGAATAATTTTTTAAATTTTTTAATTTTTCATGAACAGAGTCACATTTTATATGACAATATCTGTGTCAGATTTCTTTCAATGGGAAAATTATTCCTATTTGACAGAAATGTAGCTACTTGAAGGAATCCTTCGAAAGAACAGAATTCATAGGAGAAAAAAAATGTAACAATTATACTTCCATTTGACTCTAGCGCCAACGTCAGCATAATGCTGACAATGTCCACAATGTAGAGTCTATATAAAATTTTTAGACTTTAATTGAGAATTTATATAATTTATGGCTTCAATAATTATTTACTTAATGATTTCATTGGTTCTTGGAGTGATAGATTAAAATTCATACAATAGCAGTAACATGATATGTCATGTGCTTATAATGATATAAAAGTCTTTGAGAGGCAACAAGTTTGGAAAGCTTGAGAGAATGATGGGTGTATTAAATAACTAAAAATTCCAGGGGGTTAGAAGTAACTGAGATGAAAAAGATTAAAGAAAGAATGTTTTTACCTTTTTAAAGACATTGATATATGAGTACATGTTACTTAATTTTATCTGAAACAGCAATGTGAAAGATTCGATTTGAAATTTAAATAACTGTCTTTGATGAACTCTGAGCTTTCATATCTGTCCTTTTTAGGCCCTTCAAAAGAAGATAGAAAGGTTGACTGTGTACCTATTCAACTCCCTATGCGTTAATTTTTAAAGTCTTATCTTTGAACTGCCTGCCTTATGAAGATGTTTCCCCTGATTGGTCTTGGCAGACACATTACTGTTATGTCACAAAACATGCTGCTTCAGAGAGTTGATTAATTTTTATTACTTGATTAAAGAAGAGAGACATTGGTAGGTTGATTTTAAAATAAATAATAAGTTGAATTAATAATGCAATCTACAATTTCAGGCAAAAAAGTCATCAATGTGAAAGGTTGGTGTTAATCATAGAATCACTGGCGTGATATAGCCAAAAGGCATATTGATAAGACAGATGAATTGTTTCAGGCATAAGGGACATGATAATTAATATTTCATTTATTTCCACCAAGCTAAAATTATTTTGAAGACAATATTTGAACAATGTGGAAAACTTATTAGGTTAGATTTAAATAGTAGGAATTTAATAATTTTAATTCAAACAATTATCCTTTAATGAGAAAGGCAAATAAAAAATGTAACAATGGTTTAGAGTTTGCAATATGCTTTCCAAGTCTTTCATGTCAGTATAAGCATCAACATCTTCATAAAATGAAATTTTCCTTTGGTTGCCTGTTTAACACGCATTATGATAGCACATCGCTTACTAGCAATAACTAGGAAGTTACTTTGGGTCATGTTCTAGTTTCTTTTCAATTGCTGTAACAAAATACTCTGACCAATACCAAGTTGGGGAGAAAAGGGTTTGTTCAGCTTACCTCTCCCAGGTCACAGTTCATCACTGAGGGAGCCCAAGGTAGGAACTCGAGGCAGGAACCTGGAGGCAGGAGCTGAGGAGCTGAAGCACAGGCCATTGAGGATCGCTGCTTACCGGCTTCTCCCCCTGGCTCATGCTTTCTCATACAACACAGAACAACCCGCCAAGGGATGGCGCTGCCCGCAGTGGGCTGGGCCCTCCCACATTACTCAAAAATCAAGAAAATACCACAAAGACATGGCCAGAGGTCAGTCCAGTGAAGGTAATTCCCCAACTGAGGCTCCCTCTACCCAGGTATGTCAAGTTGACAACCAAAGTTATCCCTCATGTGTCATAATAGTCAAAACTTCATGCTGTTTGAAATACAAAAGTGAGAAAGGATAAAAGAATGAAGCAGAGTACAAAATCAATAGGACACACATGAGAAAATGGAATGTACTACACCTGTTAGTCCTGCTTCTGCTCCATGGTCTTTAAAACTTCTCTTTCTTTTCACACATATTTTCCATATTAATCTTCACTTGTTACACGTCCCAAGTTGGGATTCAGAGCTGTTTGTCTCCAATTTGTATTTAAGCTTAAAAAAAATCTGTGACTTCAGCCACAGTTTCATCTCCTCAACTTCCTCTAATCCTCAAATGTAAAGAAAAAAGTTAATTATCTCCCTTTCCTGGGGCATTTGTCTTGAATGACAGTACATGAAACACACATACACACACACACATACACACACACAGAGAGACAGAAACAGAGAGAAGAGAGACTTTTCTTTTTACTTTATATGTTAATATAGAAGTTATTACCTACTTAGCTAATCTGTGAAACCATAAACTAATATGCCATATGGACAAATTTCAAAAAGATAATGTACACGCAATAGCGCAAATATACCTTAAAATCCATGACACAGCTTCTTAAACATAATTATCTTCTAGAAGACAGCCAGCCTGAGCAAAATATTTCATCCAAGGCTTTACTGAGCTGAAACAGATTTTACCTTAAGACACAATATAATGTTCTATTTACTGTCAATACTTTCCAGACAAATCTCTAAGAAAGATGTAGTTGAGTAAGATGAGTTTATTACTCATCTTAGGGAGAGAGAATACACAAAGGACAAACCTGTGGGACATCCCAGTGAGAGGGTATTAGGAAAGACATTAGGATTTAGGCTTTGGAAAGAGACAATGTAATGTATTGGATGCTTTCACAAATCAGAACAGTTTCATGATGGGACACGCCAATAAGTACGGCCCACAGAGTCAGACACTGTAGGGAAACTCAAGGTGACATTGATACAAAGATGCCAGTCACTCACATTATCACAGGACAAGAATATTTAGCATTTTAAGACTTGAAAATATTCACATTTTCCTGTGTTCTGAAATGATATGGAGTGGTCTGGTGTTTCATTATCATGTCACAAAGACTTGTCTGTTGTTAAGATTCTGTGAAATTGTTCTTGTTCAGTAGCATAAAGCATGGCTGATGATGCTGTCAGAGCACAGATGTTAAAGGATGCGTTTCCTTCTCTTTATAAACATGGAATCTACTTTGTGATGGTCTGGAACTTACTGTACAATTCTGTGTCCTCCCTAGGAATGGCAGTGATAGTCTTAATAAATAATAGATAAGCATCTGAATAAATGAATAAGTACTGACTTATCCAAAAGGTCATACAAAAAATGAAGTGAGAAAGGAAGAATGTCAATCACTCATCCAACTTAATACTTTGGTCCCAATGGTAAAGATTTGGGAAAATTTCAATGAAGATAGTAAGAATAAGTAATTAATATTTATTTAATTTTACTATATGCTGGTCACTCTGTTGCATTATCTATGAATTTCTAAGTAGCTTTCTAAATTAAAAATGTTTAACCTTGAATTTAAGTTTAGAGAGATTCAGTTAATATTCCAAGACTGTAATATTAATAAGTGATAGACATAATATCCACACTGAAAGGGCCTCAATCAAATAACCACTCTTTTATCCTGGAATATTTGTTTTCTCTTTACTAAATATATCACTACACCACCCAATTATATTCAGTAACCTCTTTTCAAACACAGGTTTCACTAGTCTACAGGTTTCAGAGAGCATTCTATTCTTCAGGCCATATCACCTCATCCTTTCTGTCCTCCAGGCATCTAATTTCTTTCCTCTTCTTTCTCTCTTAATTTTCTTATTGTTGCAGTTTCCTCAAATTCTCTTGGCTATCCTAACTTTTTTCCTTCGGTCAGTTCCCCTGTATGATTTCATTCCCACATGCAATTACAACCTGCCTTTATAATTGTGTATCCTTAAATCGTATATTCGGTAATCTCTAGCCTAACGTTTATTGGAGCTTTTTGTACATTACCACACATGTAATATGAGCTTTTAGAATTCTGTCTCTCTCAATGCCTAGACACAAATTCTTTCTATATGAATATGCATAAACACATATCATATTTAAATGTACATCTATTTATAGGTTTATACAACAAACCTTGCCACTAACTGCCTCTTCTTGCTTCCCACTTTACTTTTTCAGTTCTTCATAAGAATCTATCATTTCTACTTCTCACTCATCTTTCTTCATTTTTGAACAGCTTAAAAAGCCTATTACACACATTTATCTCTTAAAAATTGACCTCCTTCATGGTATTTAAAGCAAAGGTGAGAATGAGAGTATGGGCATGTCTAGCTGAAGTCTCATTTCTGACTGACTTATAAGATTATTAGTCATTTACACCTGGAATCCAAATGTGTTCTCACTGCCTTTTTTCCCAAATTGTACTTTTAACAAACTATAAACTTGAATGTCAAAACCTTTTTATATTCTGTCTAATATTTTATTTTTGCTACAGGGATTATCTGTCTTATCTGGGCCTGTTGAAGATTCCTTCTTGGATGAAAAATGAAAACTAAGGGCTTGTAATTCCAAGCCATCCTAGTAAATATGCCTTTTACATGAATTTTCTCATTGGATTTTAAAAGAGCTCATGTGTAAGTGAGGGAGATGTTTCGATGGATAAAGTGCTTGTGGGGCAAGCATGAGCACCTGAGTTTGAATTCTTAGCACCTATGTTAAAAAAAAAAAATCCACTGGGTGTGGGAGTGTATACTTGTAATTCCAGCACTGGAAGATAAACACAAGCATTTTCCTAAGGGCCTGCTTGATAACTAACTAGCCAATCTCTGAGCTCAAGGTTGAGTGAAAGATCTTATCTCAAAAAAAAAGATGGAGAGCAATAGAGGAAGACACCTGGTGTCAATCTCTGGCCTCCGCATGAGACCTCCACTGAGCACAGGTACAGGTACCCACATTCACATGAACATATGTGAATATAACACACACACACACACACACACACACACACACACATGCACACACACACACACAGACAGACATATACATACACAGGCACACACATACACACACACACAAGTAATAATAATAACCAGTGGGGAAATTACTTTTGTGTTCTCATTTTACAGAAAAATAAATTAATTTCAAGTGTGGATAAATATCTTGTCCACGGATACATATATAGCAAATCCTGAGGCTGCTATTTGAACCTATAGCAGGCTCAATAGGTTTATTATAACTGTACTCAATCAAATTGCAGCTACTGTAGCTTCTACTATTTCATTGGCCCCTTCAAATAATACTTATCTCTCTTTGACCACAGAATATACATATACACTTTTACTGTAGTACTTAAATATTTATTTATAGGTGAGCACCCACATATTGGCTTTTGTTGTAGAATTTGCATACTTATACATGATTGTTATATCTAGTAGGTTAAACTACGCCTTTTGATGATAACTGCACTCAGCCAGGCTGAATCTCTTAATTGGAAAATTTAGAACACTTATGTCCAAAGATATCAATTAAAAGGTCCAGAAAGTATGATATAACTATACAATAAAATATTATACAGCCTAACATAATTGATCCATGTTTAGTCCCATACATTAATGTAACTCTCAACTCTCACCAGAAGTTCCTAGCACAAGAGAGTTATTATCCCTGAATTTTACAGCTACATCAAATTTCTACCTCCAAACTTTCATAGATCACTGCAGAAGAGGGAAGAGAATGATTGTAGAACCAGAGGGTTGAATGACTACAAGGCAATGGTTCTCCAGACATATGTGAAATTACTCATATGAACTCACAGCAGTGGTGACAGCATGTACAAGTCCCACGTGAGCTCAAGCCAGATAAAAACATCATCATGTATATGAGGAAGTGGGTAAGTATTAATAACCAATGGTTGCTGGTGAGGAGTCATTCTCTTTTAAAAACATTTTTTTGAGTTTTCATGCATTCAGTATAACAGATCTTAAACAAATTTAGACGCTTTCCCATCTGTACCTCTCCCATACCCCCCACTCACTGGGTTTTATGCATTCTGTCATATATTTTAAGTTCTACCTGGTCAAACATTTGTACCCAGATGCTCCTTGGTACAAGTTCATCCACTGGAGCCTACTCAGCGTATCCAGAGTCATTCTCTTAAAGAAGATCTACTCTCCCTCACCCGGAAGTAATTAGTTGCTAATAGTTCTTCAGCTAGGATTGGGGCGCTGTTGCCTATTTCCTTCCTTCTACACTGGGATTTTGTCTGAGTGAGTTGGCGAGGGTCTTGTGCATGCTGTCACCATTGTGGCAAATTCATATGAGCAAGTTTCCAGGGGCCTGAAAGTCTCTGTTTCCTTACGTTCATGCATCAATCCTGGCTCTTACAATTTTTCCTCCCTCTCTTCCACAACAATCTCTGAGCAATGGGTGAGTGAGGTTTAATACAGGAGTCCTATCCAGGCACACAGACTCTGAAGTCTCTTATTCTGTAAAACTTAGTCAGTTGTGGTGTTCTGTGTGCACTGCATTTAGAATGAGGAAGCTTCCCTGGTGAGAATTGAGGGATATACTAGTTTTCTTTTTACCCCCTTTTCCTCTGTGTTCCATGAGACTTAGGTATAGAGGTTTCACTGTAGAGGTGTCACTTGAGGCTGGGCATCTCTCATTATATATTCTCTGTGTGACCAGTTGTTGAACTCTGTAATAGCCTCCATCTGTTACAAACAGAAGCTTCATTGTCTATAAATATAAGGATCCATATTTAGCATACAGTTAGAAATTTCAATTGTCCAAGGCTGAGATCTTAGGAGACAACATGAGAGGGCATGTCCTGGTGTCCATCAGTGTAGAAGCTGAGATCTTAGCAGATCACCTGAGAGTGCTTGACCTGGCCTCACTCTGGCATAGGGCTGAGAACTCAGCAGACTGCCTAAGAGCACCTGAGATCCCAAATTCAGGCCTCCCCTTAGGGAACATCACAAATTGTGCTCTGAGTACCTGTTAGTAGGGGTCCAAACATTAGAAGGCAGCCTGGGTGTACCTGACTGGAACCTGACTTGGGACTTCCTGAGTAGATGATCTGAAGCCATCAGTTGCCTCCAAAATAAAACCTGAGAGAACTTGAAACCTAGACCAACCAGCTTTACATAACCAATAAGAAAACGACCAAGGCACATCAATAGTACAAAGAGAAGCAAAATTCAACTTTATTTTCATACCAGTTATGAACACTTGAATGTATTATGA
>NW_008333311.1:1071278-1083103 GCF_000622305.1 Nannospalax galili | reverse complement strand
TATATATATATATATATATATATGTGTGTGTGTGTGTGTGTGTGTATATATGTCATATATTGAGGTTTGTGCATCTAATGGATTAAACATTTTATTGCTTTCATGACATAACCTTTTAAGTAAGCAGCTTTCCATAAGCATGTGTGAGATATTAGTATGTTTGTAATTTGCACTCATTTCCAGTTAGGTATGGTAGTATGATCTCCTTGTGACTTCTTTGTCTGTAATTAGTGCACAAGTATGCTGTGCATGCTGTGCTAGAGTTAGAGAAAACTACCATCTCTGAAGGTTATGATTAAAGAAGAGAAGTTCAGGTAAGAAAGTGAAGAGATCTGAATGTGTGGAATGCACACTGGGTGGATACTCCTAAGGGGACTGATGGCCAATAGCAGATGATTGTTTCCTGGGACATTTGGCATTGGCTTTGTTACCTATAAGCAGCTGTTGGCACTGTGACAATAATGGTAAGAGTCCTGATGCACCTGTCCCTTAGCAGACAGAGGTACAAGCCATAGTGGTTCATACAGAGATGTTATAGCAAGAACCAGAATGCCCCTCTGACACACACATCCAATCCTGTTAACAGTGCATGATTACACAAGGTGTGGGGTTGTTCAGAAGTAATACAGGCATAGGTGTGCTGGCAACAGGAGTTATGATATTATTCTCTGGTGACACTGTACATGTGTCCGTCTAGAAGGTGGACTTGAACCCTCTTGAAACCCCTACCTCTCAACCATGAATGCCTGTTGATAGTATAACTGGAAAAATTTATTCTTTTTTTCAGCCTTAATGATTTCCAAAGAGTAAAGAGTACTGGGTTTGTAGGAACAGGGCCTCCCTTAGGTGCAGGTGCCCAGGAATGGTATGGCACCTAGGGATTTCTCTTTGTGAGGCTCACAGCTGTACTTCCTTCTAGGGGAGTAGGAGCGGGTTGCTACTGGAGCCAAGCAAATCCCTCAAGATGTATCTTTGGACTGTGCACATCTGAGAGCACTGTGAGAGTCAGGTATTTTCTTCCTCCTTTTACTCCAGCTGAAAAGTCTGGGCATTGAGACAAGAATGCAGGTTGCATATAGTTTTTCTCTGAAAATTATTTGGATCATAGACAACAGGTGCAGGGTGGCAACTAGAAAAAGTTGGGCTTTGCGTGAGACTGTCTGGGTTTGCCTTTGTGAACAGGGCAGCAGCAGAAGTGTGAAGCTCTTTCCTTCCCTGTTAGTGGTGGGTACCCATGTATGGCACTGGGATAGGGGAACCACTTGGATAAATTCCTTCTGTATTGGATCCTGGGTGAATATTTGCATGATTGGTCATGCACCTAGTCTCAGAATGCGTATTTCTGGCCTGGTTCTTTAGGGCAATGTCATTTATTCCTCTCTGTGTCACAATACCCATTCCCTACAGTGCACTGGTGCAAGTCAGTCACTTTACTGAGACACGTTTGGATAGTGGGTCAGCTTTTATCTGTGCCTATTTGGTAGTTTATCTATGGTTCGGAATGCTTATGGGTTTCTGACCCCAAAATGAGTCCAAATTCAGTTACTGGGTCTCCTCTTACCATAGGTCCTGTTTATAGTACCCTTAGCATTATTCTAGGATATGTCAAATCCTTTTACAAAGGCTAGTTACTGAGCAAAGATGTCAGGTTACTTAAAGTATGGCTTCAAGAAATTTTTCAGTGACTGTAATTGCTGAAGCTGTGCAATTAATTTGCTGAGATTCTATTTTTTTTTCCTTTATCCCTGGAGAGTTAAAGACTCCCCCTTAACTATGTGTGGAAACCAGGCACCAGGAGCCAGGCTATTTATTTTCTCGTATCGTGGTGTTGTCCCAGTGTTCTGAATCTTGCAATGTTTCTGATTTTTCTCTTGTTGATGTATCATGTTCCCTCATAATCTTTCACCCCCATATGTAGTTGTTTTGATTTTTCTTTGAAGAAGAGCAGGTGCATATTCAGCTATTTAAATACTCTCCCATTATTCTTTGGCATACATTTTCAAATATTCAATTAAAAGGCTGTTCTGGAATTTTTCTTAACACACAAATTATCTTAACAATAATGTCAAATGAATGAAAACACACCCAAGGAATCCAGAGACTTAGTGTCAAAGTTGTTTTAAAACATGCATGAATAGATAGACATCCAATTACATTCCTGAACTTTTCATCAACTGACCAGTACACATTATTATTTCAGGAGAGGATTATCTGTGACATAGAACTATGACTCTTCTCAGAGTTTTAGACAGTTTTAGACTCTAATCACCTGGAGAGTGAAACACCAATTTTTCTGTAAGTTGACAGAAAATAGCTTCTGTAAGAGGTACAGAGATCAATACCAAAGTTATCATATGGTATACAAAGATTTTCTCTTTATTCACCTCAAAAACCTCACTTTGGCTTATATGGTACTAGGTAGTGAAAAGGAAAGAAAACAAAAACCCTGAAGCGTGTATGGAGGCATTACTATACAAAACTATATTATATAATTGCAAGAATTTTTAAATAGTTTCAATATATGGCTTCCATAAATTATCTGGGAACACAAAATACTATACACCTTGGGGCCTTTTCATATACCAAATGGACCACTTATCGGATTGAATATATCAGAACTGTGTGTAATTTTCCTCTCTCATTATTTCAATCTCTTATGAATCTTATGAATATATGTGCCTTAAGTACTGATGTCTATTACAACTCTTTAAGAAGCCAAAGAACTGTTAAAATAATAATCAGTGACTCCAGACAGTACTATGGAGAATACCTTGACATGTTGAAAGAGAGAAGTATTAGGCCTGGTTGATGAGTTTCAGTTCTTGCAAAGACATATTTGTCCTTATTCTCTGTCCTTGACTGGAAATGACCTTACCTGTGCTAAACCTTTTCATCAGTGCCCAGCTGAGCAAGTTTGAGGAATAGACACTAAATGAACATTTGTCAGAGGTAGACCAGTACCATTCAGTTGTACAGAGAAGAAGAAAATTGATTTTAAAAAGATTTCTCAGAGAGTTCTAGACATGTTTGGAAGTATATTTTGATGAATTGCTTGCTGGTTGTAGGGGATGGTGAAGGAGAGATGGACTATGGAACAAGACATCTTTCTCACACTTGCTTGATAACCATCCCTCTGACAAAGTTAAAGCAAGCGCTATGGATTATTATGGTTGGCTCATAGTTTGATATGTAATATTCCAAGTAAATGAAACTCCTCTGGGTTGGAAGTTAGGATATTTAAGACAAAGTCTATGGATGTGTTTTCTACTATATGAATAAAGTATGATTTTTGTTTGTTTGCTTATTCATCGTAAATCATGTGTGCTTGCATTCTTTGATCAAATTTGTACAGTATATAGATAAAATGTGCTTGATACTGCTAGAGGAGTTAAAAGTGATTGAAATGGGCATATTTTCTAAGCATCTGTAAACACAAGTCCATAAAATAGATTGTAGAAATTACATCCAAATAATTCCCTTTCACACACCATTTAAGAATATAGACTGAGCCGGGTGTGGTGCCTTTAATCACAGCACTTGGGAGGCAGAGGCAGGTGGATCTTTATGAGTTCAAGGCCAGCCTGGTCTACATAGTGAGTTACTGGACAGCTGGGGCTACAGGGAGACCCTATCTCAAAAAGACCAAAAAAAAAAAAAAAAGAATATAGACTGAATGATATTTTCCATGCCTATGCATTTTGAACTTAGTTTCTTATTTGGAACTTAAAATAGTAAAAGTAAATAATCCTCCAAATATTTCTTTTTTATTGAGCTTTTAAAATTTCATACATTTCCCACTCAAATCCAGACCCCCTCCCCCATCCATGCCCCTCTTATCCCCCTACAGAACCCTAAGCACTCCACCCTACATACTGAATCCTATTCATTCTGGTATTTATACCTTAATGTCCTTCAGTGTAAATGCATCCACTGAAGTCTAGCCAGCTCATGCAGTGGTCATATGTAAGCCATACTCTCCCTCACCCAGTAGCAATCAGTCTCAAATTGTTCTCAATCCAAATATTTCTTGATGATTCTCCTATGTTTTTCATTTTCAATGATCAAGTTATTGGCATCCTATTTCTCCAAAAATGTATTTGTTCATTTTTAGTACAAATGTACATTAGGTATGCTTAGGTTATATTTCTTTATTTATTTCATGTTTTCATTAGTTTTGTGGATGTACAGAAACCTCTCAAACCAGTATGATGAATATGGTTGGCTCCTTCTGCATATATTAGGAAGTAATAAGAAGGGTTTTGGTTGTTCACTGCTATAACATGATGTAATGCATTCCATTGTTGTCTTGTAATATTGGAGGGCATCCTATGATGCTCCAATCAGACTAGCTTTCTGTGACAATCAGGTCCATCCAAGGGTCCCATAGCTAAAATATAGGCACCATTTTATATGTATTAATATTGTTGTCCAAATTTTATCCATTATTGTAGTTTTTCACAGTTGCTTGAGTAAAATTATAATCAAAATTGACTATAAGGTACAATGAGAAATATATTATTTCCAAATATTTTAATGTATTATTTTATTAACATCTTAATTCCTTTATTAGGGTAGTAAAATTGCTTTTATTTTCTAAACTAAATAACTTTCTTCTATATAAGATGTGAATTATTCCCTGAGGTGCACAGTCACCAAACTTGTGATACATTCTGCTTTCACACAGCTTCCTGACACAGTCAAACTTGGAATTTTATGCTTATTTTAAGTAATGACCAGTTTAAGAGACAAAGCAAATGACACAGCATTTTTTAATAGTTCTTTATTCTTTTCTTTTTTTAACTTATAGGAGCAAGAGCTTATTTGGCTTAAGGTTCCAGAGGGACAAAAGTGGCCAGGGTGGCCAGAGTAGAAAGCTCAGGACTCACATCTCCAAGCACACAGAGGAAACAAGAGGCCAGGATACAGATGGAGGGAGATTAGTCAAGAGGTTTCAGTCTTTGAAATGGAGTGATGGAAACAGAGGAACTCATGCTCTATTTCTGTTTTTATAAATATTTAAAACTTTTCTGATACTACATTAAAAATTGCGGAGCTGGTCTCATGACCTTCTGATCTGGGAGGCAAATCACTTTCTATAACCTAATAGAAATAAGCAAATATATTTTGAAGTCCCATTCTTAAGTGTATGTCTGGGTATATGTGCATATGTATGTGCAGATATGTCCAACTGTGTACCCAGGCACAGGCCAGAAAAAGATGTCGGTATCCTGCTCTACGTCTCTCAACATTATTAACTTGACACTGAACCTGTAGTTTGATGGGTAGCCAGCAAGTCCCAGCAGTCCTCTGGCTTACACTTCAGCTGTGCTGGGGTTACAGGCACTTGAAGAGCCATGCGTGATTTTTTTACATAGGGGCTAGGATCTGAATTCAGTCCTTGTGCAGGTGCAGCAAGCACTCTTACCCACTGAGCCATCTCTCCAGCTTGTTTTCAAATATACACCATTTGTTTTTTTTAAAGCAGTATCTCAGCCCTTCTACCGGCCCTTGAGTTGCTGTATTAGTTTGTGGTCAAATGTTCCAAACACACAAGTTAAAGGAAGCAAGGTTTATTTTGGTCCATACGAATACAGACCGTCATGGTAGGGTAGGCATGTGGCGGGTGGAGTGTCAGGAGCATTTAGCTGGAACACCTTCTGCCTTTGTGGATCTGGAAGCAGTTCCCTACTTCCTAAGGGCCCCACACTCCCGAAACAGTGTCACTAGCTAGGGGCTAAGTGTGCAAACTCACAAGCCAGAGGGAAGCTTTTCACTTTTAAACCACAACAACAGTACTGTACTCCCCTAGGCTTCACATATGTCATTTAATTTCATCATCTTATTTTGAAATTAAGATCCTCCAAAGTAAAGCTTTCTGGCTAATAATATATAGCTAGTAAATAGCAAAGGTAGAAATAATGTATGCCTCTCTGATTCTAGTCTCCCCAGTGATGTCATGTGGTCCCTTTGTATCCCTCCTGTCCCTGATAGAAAAAAAAACACACATTTGTTTTCTAGATACAGAGAAGATGCTATGGATAGGGAAATGTGATTTACCTTTTGGACTTTCTTTTTTTTTTTGTCTTTTTTATTTTCAGAGTTGGGGATTGAACTCAGGCCCTTGTACAATGCTAGGCAAGTGTGCTACCATTTAGCTACACCCATAACCTTTTTTTTTTTTTCACAAATTTTCTTCTTAAATTAAATTTCATCTCTCTCTCCATGTCTCTGTCTCTCCTTCCTTCTCCGTGCCATGTGTGTCACAACAAATACATGTATGAAAATCAGAGGACAACTTGCAGGAGTCAGTTCTCTCTTTCCTTGGGGAGCTGGGGATTAATCTAAGGTCCTCAGGCTTGGCAGCAGACATTTTTGCCTGCTGAGCCATCTCACCAGCCCCATTTTCATTTTTTTTGTGTTCCATGCCCACCTGGTTGGCTCACAGTCCAATGTAGAAGTTTGCTATAAACTTGCCTCTCAGGAAGTATCCCTATGTTTTGGCCCTGTTACTGTTTATTTCTTTTAAAAAATAATTTACTGAGAATTTCATACATGCACATAAGATGTTTTGATCAAATCCATGCCCATTCCCTCCTATCCAACTCCTCCCATATCTCCCCATCACTTTTTTTCTGATAACTTTTCTTAATTTGTTCTAAGCTGTTTATTCAGAAAATCATGTTGTGAAGTATGATATATTTTATATCCTAAACAATTATTATTTTTTATTAGCCCTGCAATTCTTTTCCATGAAATTAACTGTTCTGTTTTGAATGATAAAAATATGGTCACCGTTTATATTTTGCTTAGCTTATGAGCTGAATCTACTTTCAGTTAGAGTTTATATACCTTTTTTGAATTTGGATTATATTATCGTTGAGTTTCAGACATGTGCTATGAAAATAAGTGTTATTCTATACAATATGGCAGTAAAAGTAGTATAAAAAGGGTGTGGTTTTTGATCTTATCTAAATATTAAAAATAGTAGAAATTAATTGGAATGTTTGTATAATTATACAGTTCTACATTTTAAAGTTTCTTAGGATCCCAAATACAAGGAAAACATTCCAATGTGAATCCTGTTGAAACACAGCTACATCTCTCAATTTGATGTGAATTATCTAATGAAATGGCTTTGAGATATGAATATCAGTTAGACTGTGTTTTGTTGAGGTGTATACCTTGACCAAAATATATCGTTTTATCCATCTTTTATCTGCTTCCCAATTGGAAGATATTATTAAAGGTAATATCTTTAATAATAATTTGAGATAACATAATTACTAAATATTAGGTAAGAACTGGTGCATACTAAATTGCACGAGTCTTTCCTTTTCATTCTGTTTTATTTGCTCATTTCTGTGTTGCAGTGTGGATGTGCATAGAAGACAGAGGTTGATGTCACATGTCTTTTTCAGTTGCTCTCCACCTTAGTTTTTGAGATGGTTTTTCGTTGAACCTGGAACTTACCAATTCAGTTAGACTGGCTGGCCAACAAGCCCCAGGGATCCTCCTATCTGTGCTTTCCCAGCAATGCAGCGCCACAGATGCACATGACTTGCATTTACATTAATCAAGGGGATCAAACTCAGGTCCTCCTGCTTTCACAAAAGGGTTTTATCCATTGAACCAACTCCCCAGCTTCATGTCTTTGCATTTTAAATGTCCTTCTTTGTAGTTTGACCATGAAGAACTTCAATGTGAATGATACTAATAATTCATTTTTTCTTCTGTCATTAACTGTGATTCTTAGCACATAATAGTTCCCCTTAAAATTTACTAATACTTCTTCAGTATTAAGTGCATTGGCAGCTATCTTATGTAACTACAACTAAGGAATGATTGAATCAACATTAGTCAACATTTAATGTTTGAGGACTAGACAAGGGGAAAACAGCAATTCAAACCAATTTTAGTTATAAAAGAGTGTTGCTGCTGAAAATAAGTCACAGAAGCTGGCATGACATACCAGTTCTGCAAGTCTGCTGTAGTTAAAGGAAGAAATATGCAATGACAGGGAAAGAATTAAAACTTAAAAACAACTTTTGGTGAAGTGAATATGGTTTGAAATGGGTTTAATGGAATTTAAAGTATGAATGCTACTATAGAGCACCATATTAAAAAGTAGGAAGAAGATAGGCTCTCTCCGACCCGCAGGCCTCTCACTCTGGGGTAAGCCTATCACGTCCTCAGTGATTTGACTCCCCCAGCTTCATTCAACCTCCCATCTCCCCTGATGGTCTCTCCTCCTAGAGTGGTTCCTGTCCCATTCCTTGTCTTGGAGCACCAGACACCTGGGGAATCACCACTGCTTCCTGATCTTTTGCATCCAGACCAACTCAGTTCCTTCACGGTCCCCAGGGGAGTTCTGGGCCTGGCCTTGTGAGTCACCTCCATCTGCTTACCTGGGTCTGTACAACCAACGAGCCTCTTTCCTGGATGTCCAGCCTGTCCTTTCCTCTTCCTGGTCCTTTGCATCAAAACCAACCCAGCTCCTCACTGCAGTCCTCAGGGGCCCTTGGGGCCACTTTCCACCCCCATCTTCCTTTGCATCTCTGGGTGGCATAGCTACCAGCTGTCCTAGGCCAGCATCTTTCCTGAGCCTGACTCCAAGGCCAGTCCAACCCCCAAATTCCTGAGGCCAAAATCTTTCCTGGAGGGATCCAGACCTTAGGAGAATGCATCTGATCCTCATCTGACTTGGGCCTCTGTGGGAATGCCTGAAGACAAAAGCAATCTGGCCACTCCAACAAAAATCAAAAGAGAGAACCAGAAGTTTAGAGGAACCAGCTTTTCATGCCCAAAAAGTAAACAAGAAAGACACATAAAGTTCACAAAAAGAAGCAGACCTAAACTTGAAGCCTTGACCTCACACAAGAATCAGAAACTACAAAGAAGTTCACATGTCAAAATCACAGAGAAAAAATAATGAAAACATGAAAAACCAAAATAACATATATCCACCAAATATGAATAGTCCTCAAGAGGAGTAAAATAAGAACCCCCTAGAGATAATGTAAGACATGATATGCAAAAGAACAGTTAAAAAAAAGATAAAAGAATTCAGTGAATTTAAAGAAGACACAAAGAAATCAAAGAACTGAAGGAAGATAGGGATAAACTCCTGAATGAATTCAGAAAAGAGTTAGAAATATTGAAGAATACTCAGGTTGAAATGAAGAAGGAAGTAAAACACTCAGTAGGCCAATTAGAAACAACAGGAAAAAGCCTCACCAATAGGATGAATGAAATAGAAAACTGAATATCAAGACTGGAAGACAAAGTCGACAAACTAGACCACTCAAGCAAAGAATATGAAAATTTTAAGAAATCACAAGAATAGAATATGCAGGAATTGTGTGACACCATAAAAAGACCAAACTTACAAAACATAGACATACAGGAAGGAGAAGAATCCCAAGATAATGGCATAGACCAGATCCTCAGCAGAATCATGGAAGAAAGTTTCCCAAAATTAAAGACATGTCCATAAAATACAAGAAGCATATAGAACACCAAACAGACAGGACCAGAAAAGAAACTCTCTACGGCACATCATAGTAAAAACACTAAAGGTACCAAACAAAGAGATAATACTGAAAGCCATAAAAGAGAAACAAGTAACATATAAAGGAAAACCCATTAGGATCACAGCTGACTTTTCAGTGCAAATTATGAAAGCCTGAAGAGCCTGGACCAAAGCATTCCCAGTTTTAAATGACCACAGATGCCAACTCAGATTACTATATCCAGCCAAAATGTCTATTATAGAGGAAGGGAAAGAAAAATCTTCTGTGACATAAATAGACTGAAGAAATTCATGTCCACAAAACCAGCCCTTCAGAGAGTTCCAGAAGCAATACAAAGAGCAGAAGAGAGGAATGACTATACCCAAGGGATTGCGGAAAAAAATTCAATGAATGTATAACTGTGGAAAAGTACAGCTATATAACAAATGTAAACAGAAATAAAAATGACAGGATTCAATACTCATCTTTCATTAATAACTTTAAATATTAATGGACTGAACTTCCCAGTCAAAAGACACAGACTAGGTGAATGGATTAAGAAACAAAACTCATCTTTTTGTTGTCTGTAAGAAACTCATTTCACTTTCAAGGACAGTTACTATCTTAAAGCAAAAGGACGGAAAAAAAATATACCAAGCAAATAGTACTAAGATAAAAGGTGTAAAAATTCTAATATCTTACAAAATAGACTTTAAACTAAAATTAATCAGAAGAGATAAAGAGGGATACTTCATTCTGATCAAAGGAACAATAAATCAAGAAGATATTACAATCATGAACATATATTCACCAAACTCTGGTGAACCCAACTTCATAAAAACAATACTATAGGACTTTAAGACCCAGATTAATCCCAAGCCATTAATAGTAGGGGACTTCAATACCCCACTGTCTCCATTAGATAGGTCAACAATGGCAGAGTGTTAACAGAGAGACATCTGAATTAAACAATACCATATATCAATTAGACTTAACACACATCTACTGAGTATTCCACCCAAGCACCAAAGGACATATTTTCTGCTCAGCACCCCATGGAACCTTCTCCAAAATTGACCATATACTGGGGCACAGAACAAACCTCAACAAATACAAAAAGATTGAAATAATTTCATGAATTCTATCAGCCCACAATGCAATAAAGCTTAAAATCAACATCGGAAGAAGCCTTAATCACCACATGAACACATGGAGATTAAACAACACACTCCTGAATGATGAATGGGTCAAAAGAGAAATTAAGAAAGAAATAAAAGTATTCCTGGAACTAAATGAAAAGGACAATACAACACAACAAAACCTCTGGGACACGCTGAAAGTGGTCCTTAGAGAGAAGTTTATAACTCTAAGTGCCTACATCAAAAAATCGGAATGAACACAAACAAATGAGTTAATGTTTCAACTCAACACACTTGAAAAGCAAGAGCAAATGAAACCCAAACCCAGGAGACAAGAAGAAATAACAAAAATTGAAAACAAAGAAAACAAAGAAAACAAAACAAAGAATCAACAAATCCAAGAGCTGTTTCTTTGAAAAGATAAACAAATTGAAAGACTGCTAGCCCAGTTAACCAAAAGAAAGAAAGAGCACCTCCAAATCAAGAAAATCAGAGATAAAAGGGGAAACATCATAACAGACATCAGAAAGATACAGAACATCATAAGGGAACACTTTAAAAACCTATATGCTACTAAACTTGAAAACCTAAAAGAAATGGATGGATATCTAATAGCATGGGAACAACCAAAACTAAACCAAGTAGAGATTAACAGCTTAAACAGACGCATAACACAAAAAGAAATTGAGACAGTAGTAGAAAATCTCCCGACTAGAAAAAGCCCAGGACCAGATGGATTTACAGCAGAATTATGTCAGACATTTAAAGAATATCTATTTCCAATACTACTTAATTTATTCAAAAATACAGAAATGGAGGGAGAACTTCCAAATTCCTTCTATGAAACCAACATCACTCTAACATCAAAGCCAGGTAAGGGTACAATCAAAAAAGAAAACTCTAGACCCATATGCTTAATGAACATTGATGCAAAAATTCTCAACAAGATACTTGCAAACTGCATATAGACACACAATAAAAAGATCATCCACCATAATCAAGTCAGCTTTATCCCAGAGATGCAGGCATGTTTCAATATATGTCAGTCAATAAGCGTCATCAATCATATAAATGGGCTCAAAAACAAGAACCACATGGTCATCTCAATAGATGCAGAGAAGGCCTTTGACAACATTCAACATGCATTTATGTTAAAGTCCTGGAGGGAATTGGACTA
>NW_008333311.1:1047461-1071257 GCF_000622305.1 Nannospalax galili | reverse complement strand
ATCCACAGCCAATATCATTTTAAATGAAGAAAAACGGGAAGCATTCCCATTGAAATCAGGAACCAGACAAGGCTGTTCACTCTCTCCACTTCTCTTTAATATAGTGCTTGAAACTCTTGCAAGAGTGATAAGACAAGAGAAGGAAATTAAAGGAGTAATAATTGGAAAAGAAGAGATCAAATTATCCTTTTTTGCAGATATGATATTACATCTAAGAGATGCCAAAAATTCCACCATAAAACTCCAAGATATTATTAACACTTTCAGTAAAGTGGCAGGTTACAAAATTAACCTACAAAAGCCTGTAGCCTTTCTATATACCAATAACAAGCAATCAGAGAAAGAGCACATGGAAACACTCCCCTTTACAATAGCTGGAAAAAATAAAATAAAATATCTCAGAATAAACCTGACCAAAGATATTAAAGACCTCTACAATAAAATTTTAAATTTTTAAAGAACAGACCGAGGAAGAGATCAGAAGATGGAAGGACCTCCCATGCTCATGGATTAGAAGAATATTGTGAAAATGACCATCCTACCAAAAGTCATTTATAGATTCGATGCAATACCAATCAAGATCCCCCATGACATTTTTCACAGAACTGGAGAAAACCATCCTAAGTTTCATATGGAAGCACAAAAGACCTCAGATAGCCAAAACAACCCTAAGCACTAAGAGCAATGCCAGGGGGATTACTATACCAGATTTTAAGATGTATTACAGAGCTATAGTAATAAAAACAACATGGTGCTGGCACAGAAATATACCCATAGATCAATGGAACAAAACTGAAGACCCAAATATGAGGAAATATGATTTCAGCTCCCTGATATTTGACAAAGGGGCCAAGAATATTAACTGGAGGAAAGACAGCATGTTCAGCAAATGGTGCTGGCAAAACTGGATCTCCACTTGTAGAAGAATGAACTAAACCTCTATCTTTCATCCTTCACAAAAGTCAGTTCTGAATGGATCAAAGACCTCAATGTAAAACCTGAAACTCTGAAGCTGTTAGAAGACAACATTGGGAAAAACCTACAAGATATAGGTGTAAGAAAAGATTTTCTTAACCGGACATCAATTGTTCAGGATACAAGGGCAAGAATTAACAAATGAGACCTCATTAAACTGAAAAGTTTCTGTACATCAAATGAGGCAACCAGGGAAATGAACAGAAAACCCAAACAATGGGAGAAAATCTTCACCAGCAACACATCCAACAGAGTTTTAATATCCGGAATATATAATGACCTCAAAAAACAGAGAATCAAGAAAAGAAGCAATCCAATTAAAAGATGGGCTAAGGAGCTGAACAGAGAGTTCTCAAAAGAAGAAGTAATGATGGCTGTGAAACATCTTAAAAGATGTTCAACATCACTAATTATTAGGGAAATGCAAATTAAAACCACTTTAAGATTTCACCTTACCCCCGGTCAGACTGGCTAAGATCAAGAGAACAAATGATGCCAAATTTTGGAGAGGATGTGGGGAAAGGGGAACTCTCATCCACTGCTGGTGGGGCTGCAAACTGGTTCAACCCCTATGGAAACCAGTGTGGAGAACTCTTAAAAAACTACAAATGAACCTACCATTTGACCCAGTTATACCACTCCTTGGCATATACCCAGAGAACTCATCTTATTGCAGAGACACTTGCACATCTATGTTTGTTGCTGCTCTTTTCACAATATCTAACAGACAGAAGCAACCTAAGTGTCTCTCGATTGATGAGTGGATAATGAAAATGTGGTTCATTTAATTTACACAATGGAGTTCTATTCAGCAGTAAAGAAAGATGAAATAATGAAATTTTCAGGTAAATGGATGGATCTAGAAACTCTTATACTAAGTGAAGTAGCACGGACTCAGAAAAAAAATTGACATATGTTCTACCTCATATGTGGATCCTATAACCAAACCCTGGTAAGTGAGTATGTATCCAGACATAACTACAGGAACCAGGATAATGGAAAGGAACCAGGTAAATAAAGGAAAAGAAAGAACCTGAAAGAGAACAGTAGGAAACAAGCTTTAATAAGGGAGATATGGATAAAATGGATTAGTTTAAGGGAGGGCAGTGGGAAGGATATACAAGGAACCTAGAGGATAAAGGGAAAGAAAGAGCTCAAGAGTGTTAGGACCATAGGATTAAGGTATTATTAATGGAGAAAGGCAGGAAATGGGGGCACTTTAAGTGGGAAAGCAATGATGGAGGGGTGGGACAATGAGAGGGATAAAAAAAATGCCTAGCTAGTTTTGAAAACCAGAGGGAACCATATTACTCTTATAACCTACTGACAAATTATGCATAGAAGATGAAGAACTATATGTCTAGGTAAAGTTTATCTGAGAGCTATTGGTCTTTGCCCAAGATTTATCTACATTACACACAGTAATTAAAAGTAGCAGACTGGTGGAACTAACTTTCTTGGATGTTTAACAGACATATTTTGAGGCCTATAATAATTTATTCAGAGGGATATAAAGGACAGTTTTTGCTACTTACCCTCTTAGGTTGACTATTTCCAGGGGACTATGAGCATCTCTCAAAATGTCCTGTAATGGTGGTGGGTCACCTGTCCTCTTGATCAAGGAGGCCGTGGAGGGTCAACATAGAGGAACCATTTCCTCCATGCTTCCAAGCAAAGCCAACCATGGTCCTGCAGGACCTTTGACTTATCTTCACATAGGCAGAACTGGTAAAGGAAAGGAGCCAAGGGCTCCTCCCACGTCCATGGGACCCCTTGGTTTACGTGGGCCAACTGTATGGCCTTACACACCCAAAAGGGATGTATAACCAAAGATTAAAGGGGCCAATATAATTTCTTAAGAGTCCATATGCATAGCTAAAGGCTACATAACAAGCAGCAATGCCAGACAGGCAATACCTTCTTTTGAGTTGTTGGCCAGGGTGGCTGAAGGGACTACCAGATAGTAACCCACCATAGAACTGGGAAAATGAACAGCAGACCCCAATCTTATCTAAAGAATATTGACAACTGAATACTGCTAGATGAGGAACAGCTGATCCTCCTAAAACCAAAACCTCTAGATAGGCTGACTAGATCCACCAGAAGGGCAATAATGGGGAAGGGCTGGGGGTGCCAACAACACAGCAGACAGTAGCAGGGATATCAGAGTATAAGGGCTCTAGTAGGGGGAGGGAGCCTATGGAAGAGTTCCATCTGGGACGTGGGTATATATTCAAATAAGATGATTTTTGTGTCATGTAGATAAATCTTGGGGGATGTTCTGTGTGATACACACACACACACACACACACACACACACACACACACAATCAACAAATTTTAAAAAATGTATTATATTTGAGGAGGAAGCATGGAAACTTACATCATGCTAATTAATAAAGGTGATAAACATTACCATTGACATCTACCCAATGACTTTATAGACATACACAGGCGCCAAGGATCCAAGTGCAACCTATTATGACTAGTAATAATTAGATACATACAGATTAGACATGCATGCACCAACATCTCAGTGTTAGTAGCAAAAACAACGAGTCTTTCTGGAGGGAACAATATATTCTAAAATGAAATGGAGATCTTTTTTAAGGTTAGAAAACTCATTGAATTTTATGTTTTACAGGGCTTATACTGAGTTCAATATTGTATAACTGTGTTAACTCAACTGTGAACCTAGAAACTTGCATCCACTTGTGAAAGAGATGTACTCTTGCTCTGGAGTGTGTTACTGAATATGTTAAAGCTATAATGAAATGCTTCTTCTAATCATGTAGTTATTAAAAATTTTAAAAATGATAAAAAAAATAATTCTTCAAAGCATAAAAATTTGCTCCTTAATAATTAGGAAATGTGAAAAACATTACCATTGAAATCTAACTGATTACTTCATATCCAAGGAGTTCAGAAAGTGACTGTGACTAGTAATAATCAAATATATAGAGATTATAAACACATGTGCAAACATCCTAATGTCACTTGCATTAAAAATGAATTTTTCGGTATGAAACTGTGTGTTTTAATAATGAAATGGAGATCTTCTTTTAAAGGTTAAAACCTCATTTAATTTTATGTTTTATAGGGTTTATACTAAGTACAATATTGTATAACAGTAATAATTCAACTGTCAACCTAAAAATTTACAGCCAATTTTGAAAGAGATGCATCTTATCTCAGGAAATTGTTATTGAATATGTCAATGCTGTTGTAATGAAATGCTTCTTCTAAGTATGTGCTTAATAAATAAATAATTTAAAAAACCAACAAAAATGAAATTTAAAAAATTAAGAAGATAGAATACCATTAAAATAGCTTAGAAATATTTCTTCATAGATAACATTTCAAGGTGAAACACTGTCACAAAAGGTCATCTCATGAAAGCAGGTTTTAGAAACCTATTGTATTAGTTACTTTTCTGTTGCTGTGACAGAAACACTGACCCAAGCAATTTATAGAAGGAAGAGTTTATTTGAGCTAACAGTTCCATGGGAATTACAGTCCATCATGGCAGGGAGGCATGGTGGCTAGAGGCAGCTGGAGCAGGTACAGCAGAAGCTAAGCTCTCACATCATCAAGCAAGCAGAGGACACAAGAGAGAAACTGGTTATCTGGCAAAGCTTGAGAACTTTCTAAGCCCAACCCCACTGACATGCTTTCTCCAGGATAGCCACACCTTCCAAAACCACCCAAAACAGCGCCATTATATGGGGAAAAATGTCCAAATATTTGGAGCCTAAGGGGGACATTTTCACTCAAACCATCATACCTACTCTGTCATGTGATGATGAATAGTAGATGTAGAATTATTCTTTGTCATGATGTAGAAAGACCATATAGCCCAAAAGGGGCTTTTTGCTTGCAGAGGTAACATATGTCTCTATTTAAGGATAAATGGTTCTTCTTTTTAAAAATAAATATTTTTATTAATTCTTTAAATGGCCACTTATGACTTTCTCAATAGTGGCACAAATGTTATGGGGGTAAACAACAACCTTACTGTTGGATTTAAGGCCCCCTCCAAAAGATGGAGCACATATCTGGCACTGTTAGCATATTCAAGTACCTATGACTAGATAAATAAGAGACCCTAGGAGATAACTTACTGTGATTATTCTGCAAATGGAAAAAGAATTAAACTGATTAAATGATGACTTATCATTATATCCATAGATTAGTGTATCCTTCAACCCTCATCAGAAAAACCTTTTTGCAGTAGATGAGTGATCAATGAATCCTTCTTTTTTATACCCAAGAATAAATTTCTTTGAGGATTTGTAGTGCATGTCTTTAATCCCAATATTTGGAAGGCTAAGGGGAAAGAATTGCCATGAGTTTGGGGCCAGTCTAGACTACAGAATGATTTCGTACCTCAAACAACATTAGATAATAAATAAATAAATAAATAAATAAGCAGATCAAAGATCCTCAAGCACATCCTGGAATATCAATGTCTGAAGCTTCAAATTCTCTGGGGAAAATGGAGGGTGGTCCAATGCCTGTGACCTTGGATCGATGTGTACAGATAATGATATTGCCTTTACTGCCAGGAATAGCTTTTAGCCATGGGGCCAACACTGTCTGAGCTGAACTTGTTTTATTCTATATGTGAATGTGTTCTAGTTTCCTTATTATTTCTGTGACAAAACACTCTGACCAAAAGCAACATAGGGTAGGAAAGGATTTATTTGATTTATACTTCCCAATCACAGTCCATCTCTGAGGGAAGTCAGGGCAGGTACTCAAGCAGTAACTTGAAGTAGAAACCATGAAGGGTCACTCCTTACGCAGACTCATGATTAGCTAGCCATCTTCTACATATCCTGAGATAAGTACCCACCTACCCTTAAGTGATGTCGCCCACAGTGGACATAGCCTGTTTACATCAATTTTTAATCAAGGCAACTGCCTACAGACATGTACATAGGCTAAACTGATCTGAGCAATCCCTGAATTGAGAGTTCCTTCTCAGGTGATGACAGACAGTGTGAAGTTAACAGTTAAAGATAACTAGGACAACATGAAATATTTTCTACCCATATCTCTTGCAGCACCTTAATTCTAGTGACTCAGATATGATGGAATGGGAAGAAGTATTTGCATTGCTATTCCTGGTGGTTCCTATAGTTATTGTGTTATCTCTGTTGTAGATGTATTTTGAGTTCTGCTGTGGCAATGATTACTTGTACATGATGTTCTACTCAATATGCACTGGGCACCTTTAGTTCTGGACTATCTCCCTGGAAGATATTTGTAGAGTGAGAGGACTTCGAAGATAGAAATAATATCTGACTCTAAAACAAAATGCATTTTTGTTAATATCCTTGGTAGTTAGCAACAGTATCTATTGAAAGATCAAAGAAAAGAGTTTATAAGTTTAGTATAATAATGTATCAGTAAAAATCAAAAGTCAGGTCTTATAAAATATTTTTCATAAAAATGCGATTACAAAATATTTGCATTCTCTAAGCTCAAGATATGCATTCTTCCAGGATGCTGCCCACTGTGAGTGTCATTTGGTATGCTTCTCATTATCCTGTTTCATTGAGGAACTGTAGATGAGTGTAAGGAAACAGTGATGTAGCAACGATTAATGCTGACAGGGTCATAAACTATTGTTTACCTCTGAATATGGAGTGTTGCATTTCTGACAATATTTATGAAATTGGGACAGTCTAAAATAGTAACTTTCAAGTAAGAAAAACCCCAATTCCTTCAGAACTTTCATGTATATATTTCTGAAACTGAGTATCTACTAACATTAGCCATTTGACAACAAATCATCATCCCCAATTTTTGTTATTGTTTTCAGAAAAGGCCTCATGGAATTCAGGTTAGTCTCAAATCCATTACGAAGCTGAGAGCTAACCATACTCCACCTCCCAGGTGCTGGGATTATAGGGGTGTGCACCCACATTTGGATAGAATTCTGCATTATTATCTTTTCCATTTTCTGAGAATTATCAGATTAAAAAAATATATATATGAAAATTACTGTTTTGTGGGCTCTTAATGAAGGCATTTTCAGTAGAATTATCCACTTTGACCTCAATGTGTACTTTTTAAAATGGGGCACAAAAATATAGAAATTTCATCTTAGATGTATATATTAAGCCAGACTCACAGTTTCAAGGACTTAATAAGACAGAATAACTACAACTATTTTCAAAAGGAAATTGAATGGCCTTGGATAATTACAAACATAGTGTTATTTATAATACAGTTGTTGAATAAAGGAGGGTTTCAATGTATAATGTACTTAGCAGAAATCTTAGTGATGGGCCTAGGATGATTTATTAAATTCTACACACTTAATTAAAAAAAATCTAAGAAAGTACATTCTTTTGTAATAAAAAGAGTTGATTTTAAAGTGCCTTTGCTGAACATGTTAAAACTTGACACATTGCTGCAGTCCCTAGACCACAGATCATGACAGATTCTCACACTGAAATTGTGAAACTAGACATTGTTGTAAATTACTGTATCTTAGCATATGTCTGTGACCTAGTCTACCACCTCTAATAATACTCTTGTTATAATTGCACCACAAGATGTGTCAATTTAAAAAAATAAGATTATTAAAAGTCCAATTTCCCATGGTAAACATTTAAAATACTTACAAAATTTAAAATCTTAATATACATTTAAGGCAACTTAATTTTTTTCTTTTAAAAGCTTCTTTTAAAATATTTCTCTGCTCTTTTCATAGAATGCTAAGCACATTGAAGCAGCATCTTTGAAATAATTCCTATTCATGTGCACTCATCATATAGTAAATAAAGCTATCTCTGAAGTTCCCTTCATTGCCTTCAACTATGTGTTCTCATTAGCAAATAAGATATATGGGTAGGTTCTAATGTTTATGAAATACTAATTGTATTTCAGTGTCTAAACATTTTGTATACACTATTTGAGAGCACTGAGGTTCCCCAGACAAACATCAGATATCACGTTTTACTAGAGCCACGCACAAGACACACTACTATACTCCTGGTTATGGCTTATTGCAGTTAAAAGAAAACTAAAGTTCAAATATCATCAAAAGGAAAAATATGCATGTGATAAAGCCTGTGATTAACTGAGCACAAGCTTCCCGACCTCCCCTAGTGTGGTCACATGTGCAGATGCTTCTTTTCCCAGCCTCAAATAGCATACGTAAGGTACTACCAGTCTGGGAAGCTTGCATGACCTTTATTCTGGGGTTATTGAGGGTGGTCATGTGGTTCTGGCAAATTTAACTTCTCAAATCCTTATGTCATCACCTGCTAACCTCATTCCATGCCCCAACCAAAAATCAGCATTCACCTTAAGTCTTAGTGTTAGGTGAAACACTGCCCATGTTGAAAGGCTAGACATAGTGACATAGGAATTTAGTGAAGACAAATGATATAAATTAGGAACATTGGCATATCATTGTTACTAAAAATGAGGATGTCCCCCAAAAGTGATTATGATAACAACAACAGCACAAATAAAGGAGTTCATGGAGATATTCCCTGATTCAGAGTAAAGTGGATAAAGCATTAGAAGAGGATCTACACCTACAGAAGAATATGACAGTTTATAGTTGCAGATAAAACTCTCACTTAGTCTCATAGATTATATGGCATGTGGGAAGTAAACAAATTACCCATGATATAGATCCCCTTCCTCTCTTCCTCCTTCTCTCCCTCCCTAACTCCATCCCCCCCTTTTTATTTTCATTTAAAAAATTTCATTATTCAAGTGTTAATGTTTCTTAATACTGTGTACTAAATAAATACAAATCTTAGTAATATTTTCATTATTCTATACTTTTACATGAACATTTTGACAAAGATGCCTTTAAAATCAAAGAACAATTTAAATATTTTCCACCAATTATTAAAAGATACTTGTAATTGTGACAAGAACTATACAGCATGAATTTTGTGACCTGAACCACTTAAGTTCATAGTTGGGTAACACTGAGAGTATTTACACTATTGATAACTAGACCTTCAGAACATTTTCATTTGCCAAATTAAAACTCCACCTACTAAATTAAAACTTCCCATTTCTACTTTCTTCTAGCTCTGATAATGCCAATATGCTTTCTGATTCTATGTATTTACTTTAGATAGTATTTTTGTGACTGTTATTTGCATGGAGTAACATCCTCCAGGATCATACAGTTTCTAAGATGGCAAGATTTTCTTCATTTTAAATCTGAATAAGCCCATTTTATATATTATGTGGTTATTTCTATGTATGGAAATACATTTCCCTCCTGGAGTGAAGAAATAGGCTCAAAAGACTCAGGAAGGTACTGAACTTGCCAAACTTATAAAACTCAAGAAGCTCAGAAAGTTAAAAGGTTCACAAGACCCCTTCCCAAGGTTATATGAGACATTCCTAATTGCCAGGAGAGGGGAGACTCTTGGGTGAGTCACTTGAAAGTCATGCAGGGAATGCCAGGTTTGTGGCTTTTATGTTGGATGGGTTGTCTGTTGATGCCCCTGCCTTTGCTCCATTCATATTTCTCTGAGTAATCTCTCACACATGCTCCTTTAAACAACTCCAGTAAACATATTCTTTCACTTATCTAGATTTAAGTGGAATTGTTTCTTTGGTTTGTCATCAGTATCTTGTCTTGGGGGAGTTTTCATTTCTTCGCAGGAAAACTGACCCAATACATATGACCCATACATGGGTGATTCATTCCATTTGTTCCCATATCTTTTAGGAAATATATGTGGAAACTAAGGTCTAGTGATGTACGAAAGACCTGTCCTAGTTTGTTTCTCCATTGCTGTGACAAAATACTTTTACCAACACCAACTTGGGGAGGAAAGGGTTTATTTATCTTACACCTCCTGGGTCACACAGTACATCAGGGTGTCCAAGGTAGGAACTCAGGGCAGGAACTTGGAAGCAGGAGCTGGAGCACAGACTGTGGAGGAATGCTGCTTACTGTCTTGCTCCCCTGGCCCCCGCTCAGTCTGCTTTCTTATGCAACACAGGCCCACCTGCCCAGGGGTGGCACCAACCACAGTGGGCAGGGCTCTCCCACACCATTCATCACTCATCCCACAGACATGACCACAGGCCAGTCCAACAAAAAAAATTCCCCAATTGAGGCTCCCTCAACCCAGGTGTGTCAAGTTGACACTAAAGCTATCATGCACAAGAACTGTTCAGGATATGTTTACATTGAGACAGATGCATGTACATATTAGGTCTTTGTACGCTGATGCTTCCCTGTGCTCCCTCTTTCTCTCTCTCTTTCTCTCTCTCTCTCTCTCTCTCTCTCTCATAGGTATTCTCTTTACTTATCTATTAATAATTATATAATTTCAAATATAGTGCTGCAATAATTGATAAGGTGGACTTACTTATAACATTTTATGTTTCTAGGATTGATCTTTTCATTTGGAATTTTGATAGTCACTCTTTCAATTAATTTTGGTAGTCACTGATTCAAATGTTATCTGAGTCCACTTTTCAAGTTCTTGGAATACAAAAGTAGATGATATCTCTGCCATCTTAAAAAGTAAATTTTAATGTGAGGAGACAGCAAGTAAGTATAGAAAGAAAAAAGAAGATTAGCATGTTGTATAGCAAGTACTCCAGAGAAAAAGAAAAGTAAAGGGAAAGCTAAAATGGATTGGATGTGCTGAGGAGAGATTGAATGAGTTGAAGTGCTTAGTAGTTTCTCCATGAAAGACTTCATTGAGCAAAAGTAGAAGGTGGTAAATGATTTTCCTTTGTAGATATAAGTGTAAAAACAATCTAAACTAGTAGAGAGCCAATGTCTACTTCTTAAGTCTGAAACACAACTCTTGTGCTTATATAAGCGAGGATTCTGTGTGACTAGAACAAACAATACAGATAATGAGTGTGGTAGATGACTCACTAAGGGTCAGCTTCTTGTGAGGACTGTAACTTTCACTCTGTGGCTATAGAAAGGAAGCAATGGGGGAATTTTTGACAGAGGAATAAGTAAGTTCTCTCTTTTTATTAAGTAATATGCTTTAGCTACCTTGTTGAAAAAAAAAAAAAGGATTGAGAGATGGCTCTCAGAGGTTAAGAGCAATTGCTACTCTTGCAGATGATCAGAGCTTGGTTCCAGCACCCAGATAAGGTGTCTCACACTGTCTATAACTCCAGCTCTAGAGGAGCCCTTTTTTTACCTCCAGGCATGCACACACACACACACACACACACACACACACACACACACACACACCCTAAGAGGATAGACCAAAGTACTGATGAGGAAACCGTATTTGAAGTATTGCAGCTATCAGATCAAAAACATTAAACAGGTAGCAGTGGAAAATGATGAGGTTTCACTGGGGGTGGATATATTTAGAGCGTGAGAAAAGTGGGTTTCCCAAAGGAATGGAATTGGATTGTGGGAAGACTCTAGTTTGATGATAGGTTTTGATCTAGGAATGTATGGAAATTCCATCTTCTTAGCTGGGGGAAGTTACTGGAAAGATAGGTCTCCTTAGAGATAGGGAGAAAGGGAAGGGGGAGAAAGACAGAGGAAGAGACAGAAGAAGGGAGAGAGCTCCTGATGTCTTGATTTTGGGAATTTTATATTATAAAACAAATGGAGATATGACTATTGGATAGAGAAGTCTTGAATATTGGGTATAGTGATAAGTTGTCAGTTTATATTTGGAAGTTAGAGGGATGCAGAAAGCTTTGAAAACAGAGGTACAACAAGATACCAGAAACTATTTGAAAGGAGTAAGATTTGTTTTAGCTCCACAACTAATGTGTCAGTCTTTGGTCAGTTGCTGCATTGTATCTGGACTGTGATGATGCTGAAGGGAAAGGCAGAACTAACTTTCTTATACCAAGTGCTTCAAAAGCAGAGATAGACAAAATGAGTTTAGGGAATGATCTATTTCTAAGACATCCCTCTAGTGACTCACTTCTTCCAACCAGATCCCACCTCTTGCAGCCCATTCCTATGAAGTTATCAATGGGACTCAGCATCTTCTTGGCTGCATTACCTCTCAGTGATTAATCTACCAACTGGTGGCCAAGCATTTTGGGGAACAATTTACATTCAAATATAACAATGTCTGATCTCTCTCTCTCTCTCTCTCTCTCTCTCTCTCTCTCTATCTATCTATATATATATATAAAATACTTTAAAAATGTCACTAATATATACATATATGTACCATATATTTGTACACATATAGTGTGTGTGTGTGTGTGTGTGTGTGTGTATGTGTGTATACCACAACGTGCAGCAGCCTGTGGAGACCAGAAGAGGGTGTGTGATCTGCTGGAGCTGAAGTTACAGGCAGTTGTGAGCCACCCAATGTGGGTTCTTGGAACTGAAATCAGGACTTCTGATAGAGTAGCAAGTGCTCTTAACCACTGAGCCATCTCTCTAGCCCCAAATGTCAATATTTTAAATAACTTGCATGGTATTCCTTTTAAAATAACCTAATTATAATATTAACAGCCTTTCTAATTTTGTTTTACCACCTACATAGCAGTTTATTAATGTGTGAAGCCTGGGTTAAATTAAGCCTCACACATAGCACATTCAGGCAATGATAGTCATATTAGGAATATACTATAAATTCTCAGTTCTAGCCTGGCTCTATTTCTATTGACTTCAAGACATAGTTTTCTCTAAAATGTGTATGCTGCTAAGCCAGATTAAAAACACAAAAACTGTTTGCTAGAATAAATTAAGCATAAAATAAAATGATGTGGCAGCAATGTGGCAAGAGCATCATATATATATATATATAATTTTGAGAGCATAGATTATATGCCAAAGTAATTCAAAATTAAATATAATTATTTTAAACTATCTTAGTGGTTTCTTTGTTTCACATTTTGCTCTGCTCTTTCAGGTTAGAAGCAATTTGAAATAGAGATTAAATTCAAGCAAAGTCAATTGCAGTATGCTTTTATGAAGTTTCATATAATTAATGACTTATATTTTAGGATGTGTGTGATGGAAATAGTGATTTGACAGTCAGTACAGAAAATATATAAGCAATGTATTCCCATAATCTTCTATGACATTAATACATGTTAAAATCCAGTTACTATGTAAAACATCGATGTTGTTGGGCTTAATAACCATTTTAAAACATGATTATCACACAGTCACCACTTTCCCATCATGTCCTTCTCTGTCCTGATGAAAATCTGTTGTTTCATGAACTGTTCAGCTGTACACATTCCTTGTAGGCTAGAACATGAGCCTTGCACATTCTACAGTACTGATAAAGGTCTTTGGCTGTTGTTAAAGTGGAATAGAATGAGCTGTAACCTTGTGCCAAAGGCCTGAAAGCCTTATGGAAATTCCATAGCTGGAACACCTCATTGTGGATATGGTTAGGTACAATATCCTTTGCAACAACTTGGGAGTTGCACTATAGTCCCTGTTTCTACTTCAGGCTCAGCTTTAGCTCAGGATCAATCCAGGCCTTTTGTCCTAATATTCCCTCCCACTCTTCCATATCTAGTCTCTCTCCTGAGATGTTTTCTTCCTTCCCTTCTTTTTCTCCTGCCTTTTCTCCTCCCTCTCCACCTTCCTTGTCTTTGGGTATGTGGCATTTATCTGAAATTCACTCTCGAATACTCTGTAAGTATTCCTGTATTTCTTTTTGTAAAATATGCAGTGTAGCCAGGCGTGGTGGTACACACCTGTAGTCCCAGCACTTGGGAGGTAGAAACAAGCAGATCTCTGTGAGTTCAAGGCCAGCCTGGTCTACATAGTGAGTTCTAGGACAGCTGGGGCTACAAGGAGACCCTGCTTCAAAAAGACCAAAAAAAAAAAAAAAATGCAATGTGACATTCACATGTTTGTATTCTTTTAATGTTTGAATATTTTACTTTTCTTAAACTGTGATTTAAGGTGACCTGCAATAGGCAAATTTTATTATTATTATTTTGTCCTTATCTCCAAAATCACTTAATGTGAAATCTGAAGCATTATCAGGGATTGTTTTCCTGTGGTAGAGAAATTATTAGAAAAGGCTATTATTTGATTGTACTCATTCTGACTGAATGTTCCTCTCAGAGGAATGAGATATACCTACAACTCATAATGCAACCAAATAATTTATTTAAAAACTTTAACTGAGATTTATAAAATAAGTTTCCAGGGGACTGACTCGTTAACTCTTTGTGGGCCCATAATTGAATTGTGACTGTGACCACCCCTGTTAAAGCTGATAGAGAACTCCAAATAATTTATGTGTTCCCATGAAGAGGGCCTTAAAAATTCTGCTTTGAATGGAAATTCACACAAATCTAAATTATGTCAGTCATCTTTCCAAGTATTTCACATCTTTTCATCTTTGGGGAAAATAGAATAGAATAATCAATCAATGAATACAGTTCAGTGCTCTATAACATCTTCATGTTAGACTGGAATTTAAGGTTTCTCTGCTACAGCAAGCCAACACCTCTATTTTTACCTAAAATACCTTAGATTCATGGCCCTTGTAATTTAGGCTTATTTCTTCTATTTTTTTTTTTATTGCAAGACTCAGAGCTGGAGAGATGGCTCAGCAGTTAAGAGCACTGACTGCTCTTGCAGAGGACCCGGGTTCAATTCCCTGCACCCACATGATGGCTATGAACCGACCTTAACTCCAGTTCCAGGGGAATTAAATGCTCTCTTCTGACCTCCTCAGCATTGCACAATACAGGTGCACTCACATGCACGCAGGCAATATACTCACGCACATTAAAAAATAAAAAATAAAAAAACTTTTTTTAAAAATTGCAAGCACTCAACCCTATGCATAAGACTGTCTTCATTCTTAAGAAATAAAATTAAAATAAAATTAAAATTGCAGCCTAAAGCAGCAAATTCAGGTATACTGTGAGTGTGACCCAGTTAAACCAGCTCCATTTTATGCCTTGCAGTTTTAAATGGACCAAATTATTTAAGTAACTGAATATAGAGAGTCTAGAAGGAAAACTTAACAACTGGAACAATGTAATGATGTATTGAAAATTTTGTCCCTTTGTCATCTGTTGATTTGTCTAAGCTTTATTTTTAATTTTTCCTCTATGGTGAGGGTCCTTTCTTGTAGAGATACTAAACACTACTGGGGTTATGTTTATGTACTTGATATTGGAAAGCAGCCTCACTAATTCACATTCAGTAAGTGGCTCTGCTGTCTGTGTAACAAGAATGTCTATTGTATAGGTATTAAGCAACTTATGAAATACTAAAAAGAAAAATTAATGAAATAGAAAGTAACTCTCTCATTTTTCATTTTTAAAAGTGTCAATATTTATGAAATTAAATGACAGTATCTGGATTTCCTAAAATTATTAAGACTATTATCATTTTTGGTGGCAGAAATGTTGCTGGACAAAGAATCTGATTGGAGGCATTCACTAGAAGTGTTTCTTAAGACAGTCTTTTAGTGACACCAAATTAAAAAGTGCAGACTATTTGTCTGGGACCTTGTGTATAGTAAAGCCAGCAGAACTGGCCTCAGTAGAGTGCCCTGTTCCTGTCAATGTTAGATGGACTGTACAAGCCTTGTCAGGACAGCTTAGGATACTGTGTTTCTAAAAGAGACAAGAAGAGTGGAGATGTTATTTAAATAAGCACCCAAAGTACCCTCTGCTCAGTTATTCAGAGCCAAAAAATTAGCATAAATATCCTAATTCTGTAAAATTATACATTTCCTCAGACAGCATTAGGCATCCCAGAAGCTTTGCAAAAACAACTGGCACGTTACTTCTGACATGAAAAATGAACCTCAGCTAGAATAATGGAAAGCACATCCCGGCTACATTGCTTGTCTTCTCGTTGTGGGCCAGAGCCTTGGCCCAGAGTTTTCCTTTTCTCTTCAGTGATGGACCAGCAGTGAGTGAGGCCAATCCCTTGTAGCTTTCAGTGTGTTCAGGTCTTAGTCAATTCCTATGTAGGTAAAAATATGTCAAAGTCATTGGCAAAGTAATGGCCTAGAACTGTTATGCCTGTTGGCAGAATGCAAGCCAGCATAAGGTTGCTCCGTATGTGCTTCCAACAGAATGAGGATGTGCCAGATCCGTCAAGCAGCCCCACGCACATCTGAGGTCCTGTTCTCCAGCACCGCCAACACTGGAAAGTATGATGATGGCAAATGAGATGGTACAATTGCCTTTCCTCTACTACATATTTGAACTTAGGACAAAATTTTAAGTTATTGAAATGTGTTATTTTGAAATTGAGTCAAAATCATTTATGATTTACAGTGATTGAATTTTCGATCAGGAGGAAGAATTTGGCATGCATTCCTTTCAGATTCTTCACATTTGGGTAAGGAAACTGAAATCCAGAGAAATTAAATACTATGTCCATTAAAAAAAAAAAACAAATGTAACCAAGATTCTCCATTTCCTGAGTTATGAGCTCTTTTTACCATGTAGAAGTGACTTGACACTAATGAGAGTTGAATCAGAAATTTATTCACTTGTTCAACAGATATGTATTGTGACCAACAGTATGTCAGGTGGTAACCTAGGAACTCAAGGTAAAAAGGAAAATAAAATGGAGGTGTTATGGAGCTTATGGTTGGTCTGGGGTGGAAAGGCAGGCAACATGTATGAAAATAAATTAATAAAATAATTTCAGAGGAAGAAAAGCATTCTTTAAAAATGGGAACAACATACTATAATTTGCATTTTGTTAAGCTTATTCCAAGAGAAAATTAGGTAAGGTATAAGGATTCATCCATAAAGGTCATTTTGAAGTACAGACAATGGGGAACTTGGATTACAGTTTTCTGTTGGAGTACAGAAAAAATATGGATGCAGGTTAGATTTATTATGGAGTAGGAGTAGAAGTATTTATAGATGAATGATATGTTTAGAGATAGATATGAAAAACAGCTTATGCATGAAAGTATGAGCAAAACTAGGAGGAAAAGGGAACTAATGGGAGGAGGACACAGATGAAGTATGCTCACAGTATGTTAGATATGTGTATGAAAATGCCCTTATGTAATCACCTGTCCAGTATGATGACTCCACAGAAGTGAAAATCATATATTTTACATACGTGTATATCCATATATATTTTAAAAACAACTTTTGAAATTAGTTGAATAACTTCTTAACTAGAAAGAACATTTATTGGAATAAAAAAGACACAGAAGGAACTAAGAATTTGTATCAGGACTAGAGAAAGAAAATCTAGAATTTTATTTTGATCAAAAAATTGAGATAGCAGTATGGATGGGGGAAATTTTCTAGAGTCCCACCTCTAGATGTAGAGCTATAGACCAGGCGGGCACCAATCTCACAGAAATCCACCTGCTTCTGCCTACCGAGTGCTGGGATTATAGGTGTGTGCCACCAAACCTGGCTCTGTATCAACAATATTTTAATATAAAATTTTCAAACATTGTAAGTATAAAGAAAATTATGAGGTTCCATACAACTATTCAATAATTAAAAACATCCTGTTTCAATCCTTTGTGCCTCATCCGTTATTACCATAATTAATATAATTATATAAGCAAAATATATTTGGTTATTGTATGCTTTATAAATCCCTCTTATTATGTAAAACTTCCTCATAACTTCTTTAAAAAGTGGTTATTGATATAATTGTCCTGTAGAAAACTGGTTCTCAAATTCCATCTGGTATCAAAATCAACTTGAGAGCCATTGTGTCTTCATCCTCCCGGTCCAGGGTCCACCTACTCAGCTAGACTCTCCCTACATTTTCCCCATTCCTGCATTGATCTTAGGCCTCTTTTTGCTTTTCTTTCCTGAGATCACTGGACTAGCCTCTTAAGCCAGACCCCTTGCACTGAGTATTAATCCTCCTCCACCAAGGGCCCACAACTACTCTGCTTAACTAGTTAGACCCTTTGGACTCTGTTGCCATTCCTGCTTTGGGCCTATCTGCTCATCACATCTGAGCCTACTAACTGCCCAGCCAGAATCTATCCATGGGATCCCAATTGTCTGGAATTGCTCTTTTGCCCTGCTGGAAGAGCTCTTGACTAGTCAGCTTGGAACCATCTTGTCCGGCCCATAAAAAATCAAAAGCGAGAACATGAAGCACTGACAAGCTATTCATACCAGATAACAAAAAAACAAGCTAAATTAATAATATAAACAGAACCAAACTTCAACTAAACAAAGGCAGTTAAGAATTTCATGACAAATACAACAAATCTAAAACTTAGATCCATATCTATCACAGACGTCAACTCCAAATGGATCAAAGACATTAATGAGAAACCTCAAATGATAGAACTGTTAGAAGAAAACATAGGCAGTATTCTACACGATATAGGTACAGGGAAGAACTTTCTAAATCAGACATCAGTTACTCGGGAGTTAACATCAACAATTGACAAGTGGGACTTTATTAAACTAACAATCCCCTGTACAGTAAAGTAAACAACCAATTGAGTGAAGAGGAAGTCCACAAAATGGGAGAAAATCTCCACTAGCTATTCATCTGACAGAGGACTAATATCCAGAATAGACAAAGAACTCAAAAAATTGCAAAGGAGCAAGTAAACAAATGACCCAATTCAAAAATGGTCTATGAATTTGAATAGAGAGCTCTGAGAATAAGAAAAAACAATGACTAAGAAACACTTTAAAAATTATTCAATGTTCATAGTAATTGCAGAAGTGCAAATCAAAATCTGATACCAGTGAGAATGGCTGAGATCAAGAGAACAAAGACCACCAAATGCTGTCATGAATGCAAGGAGAGGGGAATCATCATTCAATCTAGGTGGAATTGCAAACTGATTAAACTGCTGTGGAAATCATTATGGAGAATTCTTAAAAGTGCTGCTGGGTGAGGGAGTATGACTTACATATGACCACTGGATGGGCTGACTAGACTCCAGTGGACTCATTTACACTGAAGGACATTTGGGTACAAACACCCGAATGACTAGAACTCAGCATGTATGGCAGAGTGCATAGGGTTCGGTGGAGGCATAGGGGGAGTCACAGATCAGGGAGAGGGTCTGGATTTGAATGGGAAACGTTGTATGAAATTTTAAAAGCCCAATACGAAAATCTAAAAATGCTGGCTGAAGAGATGGCTTAGCAGTTAAGAGCACTGGCTGCTCTTGCAGAGGACAAAGGTTCAGTTCCCAGTACCCACATGGTAGCTAAGAACCATCTGTAACTCAAGTTTCACGGAATCCCATGGTTGCTCTTATGCAGGCAATACACTCATACACAGAATAAAAGCAATAAAATATACATTTTTTAAAAAAATTAAAATAGGGCTGGAGAGATGGCTCATGGTTAAGATCACTAGCCACTCTTACTATGGAACTGGGTTTGATTCTCAGCACCTACATGGTAGCTGACAAGTGTCCACAATTACAGTTCCAGGGAACTCCAACACCCTCTTCTGACCTCTGTGGGCATTGCACGACACAGGTGCACTTACATACATGCAGGCAATATACTCATACACATAAAATAAAAATAGTAAATAAAATATTAGAAAAAAACAAAAACAACAAAAAATAAAATAAATAAATTAATTAAATAAATAAAATAAAATAAATATATCATATGATCCAGTTATGCTACTCCTAGGCATATACACTGAGGACTAATTCTATTACAGTAATGTTTTTCACCTCTTGTCTTCACAATAGCTAAGCAATGGACACAGCTAAATGTTCCTCAACTGATGAATGGATAATGAAAATTGCTCTATTTATATGATGGAGTTCTACTCAGCAGTAGAGAAAAATAAAGTCATGACATCTGAGGGTAAATGGGTGGAATTAGAAATTGCTATACTAAGTGAGGTAAGAGAAACAAGAAAAATAAGTGATGTATGTTCTCTCTCATTTGTGGGTCTTACCTCTAAATTTCCTAAATGAGAGAATCTATCCTGATGTAAATGCAGGAGGTCAGGAAAATCAAAGGAATCATGGGGATAAAAGGGAAAAAAGAACTAAATAGAGGGGGATCATAGGAGACAGGAAGAGGAAATTAAGGAGGAAAGGGGGGTACTTTAACTGGAGAAGGAGCAGGGAAGTTTATGCAGGGGACTGAGAGGTGCTTTAATAGTTTCGAAAACCATAGGGAATTGTATTAGTTCAAAGTCCTACTGAAAAATACACATTCAATAAATATATGAATGCATGTGTATAGCTTAAGGTTATATAACAAAAAAACACAGTGCCAGATAGGAGACTCCTAAAATAACACAAGCTATTATCTAAGCCCTTGATTGCCTTCCCAGAACTTGAAAGTGCAACTCTATTGCTGAAGACAGGCCACACTTCAGACATAGGAGTTGGAGTAATTGAGCTGGAACTGACATGGAAGCTTCTTCCCTGAACAATATCCCTCATGGTATCAGAGGATACTGTACATGCCACCAAGGGAGAAAACTTATCAGTAGTCCTACCAAGCTGCAAAACATAATAAACAACGATTGGTCTGGCAAACTATCACTATTGGTGCAGTCCTGGGACTTTTATCTTGGAGGTAACCAACAGCTATCTAATTGGAATTAAGGCATGCTCAATGGTACAGAGCTTATGTGTAGTACTATAAACATAACCAAATATACATGGCAAGAGAGGTCACAAATCCTAGAGAAAAACCTATTTTTGTCATATCCCTAGACAAATGTAATTTCTTATCTTATTGTAAATATACATCCTCATATTTACAGAGAAGTGTATCTCTCACCGCACATCGAAGAAGCTTCTTTTTTGCAACAGGTGGAAACTATTACAGAGTTTCAGAAATGATCAAACACAGAAAATACATGCCTGTGAGATGCTTAACCCTAAATGACACATCTTTAACGCAACCTCTACACAAGATGAATACATCTCTCAGCCCTCACCAGAGAAGTTTCCTTATGGAGCAGATGGTGATTAACGCAAAATCCTGTATTTGACCAATGTGCAGAGACCAAGAGACCACAGAGTGCTTATCCATTTATGGAACAGCTGTTTCAAATGTCTGCCTCCAAAGACACAGGGATTGTTTTGAAAGAGGAGACAGAACAATTGTAAGCATCAGAGAGGGTAGATGACCACGAGCAAACAACTTCTTCGACATATGAATACACAGAACACAGTCCAATGCAAATTCAAATCAGACAAAATCTGCACAGACACAGAGAAGTGGGTAAGAAATCCCAATCCAACCTAAGAATCTTTTGGCAATTGATGACTGCCAGGAAGGGGAGAGACAGGGTTTTACAGGAATGGGACCCACACTGGAAGACATTTGAAGACAAACCAGACTTTCTCTTTCTTTCTTTCTTTCTTTCTTTCTTTCTTTCTTTCTTTCTTTCTTTCTTTCTTTCTTTCTTTCTCTCTCTCTCTTTCTTTCCTTTCTTTCTTCTCTCTCTCTCTCTCTCTCTCTCTCTCTCTCTCTCTCCATTAAATTGGGTGGGAAGCAATGGGGGTAGGTGTGGATATGGGAAAGAACCAAAATCAAACTATATTGTATGAAAATCACAAAAATTCAATAAAAATTAGCATTAGAAAAGTCAGGATACGTGCTTTGTCTCAATTATTCCCACTTATAAATAAAATTTTAGAGTAATGACATGGGACAAAGTAATCAACCATGACCGACACGATGTTTGTCATTTTTTGAATTGTTGACTTTTATGCTCTTGATCTAATTAAGCTGCAGTAAGTTTTAGAGGCTCTACTTCCATATCTTAGACCAGTGGGAGTTCCTTCAGATTGGCTCTGGGTATGTGACTGATTTTAGTACTTGAAAACTTCCTTAGTTTCTGGTACAACAATGTGCCAGATTCATTCCTGTTGCATTTCATATAACAATCAAGATTCATTGCTTCTCTAAGAAATTTTATAATTTCCATTATTTTGTATATAAGCACTCCAATAATATTATATAAACTTGAAAATTTGTTTGTCTTCTAAATCATGAACATTTATCATTCCCACAGTTTAAGTTGTTCTTAAAGTTTTGTGTTCAAAAAAGTTAGTTAAAACTTTCTTTATGAATTTAGACTCTTAATTTCTTTGTGTCATGTCAGTTTTTATTCTATACAATTTGAAAAGCTTTCTTGGCCACATTATTTCATTATTCATTCATTTCCTTGAATCTTTTGAAAATATTTATTACATTTCTTTATTGCTTGTGTGTGTGTGTGTGTGTGTGTGTGTGTGTGTGTGTGTGTGTACTCATGTGGAAGGGCGTAGAGAGGAGAAGTTGTGGGAATTGTTTCTCTCTTTCCACCATGTGAGTCCTCAGAATTGAACTCAGGTCATCAGGCTTGGAGGCAAATGCCTTAACCCACTGAACCATCTCACTGGCCTCCCTTCTTGAAACTTTGTGAACATTATTTGCCCCTAGGATAGGGTTTCCTTTTTCATTTATTTTGTATGTTCACTTCTTGTGATTACTACTGAAATATCCAGACTTGGATATAAAAATTTCATTTCTCTATTTTAAAAAAATTATTCTTCTATCCTCTCCTGTATCTTCTTACTTTGGCAGATTTAGGCTTTAATTATGCCCATCTCCAATTTTTCAAGGAGGAATGAAACTGTTCAATAATTATAACTAAAAATAATCAAGTTTACTATATATGAAGAAGTATGCAACAAAGGCAAAAATTTAAAACCAACACCTAATGCTGGATCTTCCACCAGGTGTGTGTAAGAGTTTAAGTCCATGTAGTAGTTATAAAAATTGTGCTTTCCAAAAGTCTTAAACATGTTTATAGCCAATAACTCTGTTTTCCTATTTTTTAATTTTAATATTATTTTGTATGCATGAGTGTATTGCCTACATGTATGTAAATGCATCTGTGTCATGCAGTGCCCATGGAAGTCAAAACACCTTGGATCTTTTGGATCCCCTGGAAATGGAGTTATTGATGGTTGTTAACAGCCATGTGGGTTCTGGGTACCCGGGTCCTCTGCAAAAGCAGTCAGTGCTCTTCACCTCTGAGCCATAGCCCTAGCCCCTGTTTTCTTATTTTTTCAGATATATATTTAATGTATTATGTTTATTAATAATAGTTACTTACAATATCAAAATATTAGGAAAAACTTAGATTTTCCTAATAAAAGAAAATTTAAATATTATACTTAGAATGGGACATTGCACAGCTATTAAAACTCACACTTCTAAAAAATGCCTGAAAAAAAGTTCATTGATGATAAATGAAAAAATTATGCAAATAAAAACTATTCATATTTAAAAATATTTACTGTATGGGTTTATTCACTGAAAATATTCCCTTGCCTCATGGTGTTTATTTGTCATAATTCAATTTTTAGTGTACATTATATCTTTTAAAATGTTTCATTATTTTTCTTCTTTATTAGTGTATTGCCTTTATGTAAGTAAGTGCACCCATGTTGTGCAATGCCAGCATAGGTCAGAAAAGGGTGTTGGATCCCCTGAAACTGGAGTTATGGACAATTGTTAGCCACCATGTGGGTGTTGGGAACTGAACCCAGGTCTTCTGCAAGAGCAGTCAATGCTATTAGCTGCTGATCCATATCACCAGCCCCTATCCTATATCTATCATCTATATATCATCTATCTATCTATCTATCTATCTATCTATCTATCTATCTATCTATCTGTCTGTCTGTCTGTCTGTCTGTCTGTCTGTCTGTCTATCCATCCATCCATCATCTATCTATCATCTATCTATCTATCAATCAATCTATCTATCATCTATCTTCTATCTATCATCTTTCTGTCTGTGTGTCTGTCTATCATCTATCTTGTATCAATCAATCTATTTTCTCATCTATTTATCATCTATCATCTGTCTATCATCTATCTATACACATATATATTTGATAAACCAATGTGTATTTTGACATGTGTATG
>NW_008333311.1:996244-1047433 GCF_000622305.1 Nannospalax galili | reverse complement strand
ATTAACATTCGTATGGATTAATGTACATGTATGCACACTAATTATTTGATAAAACATACCAAATGCATTTAAATGTCAATAATGCCTTTGGGTGATGTAAAGTGGTGTTTGGATGATACAGAAGAATAAGGAGCATATTAACCATGTATGATCCTCCACAATATAGGTTTACTTTATGCATTGGTACTTTAATCCTCGACACCTAGTTAAGTTTCCTATTCATGCCCTCAAATTCTACCTGAGACTAATGAATGATGATTATAATTTTTTTTGACTGGAAAAAAAAATAGAAACAGCCATTCAGAATTCCTGGGAGAATGTCAAGGAGGCAACAACATGAAAGCCATGCAAGGCAACGGAGCAATCAGAGATATCCAAAACTTTGAATTCTTGGCATTTATATGATGTTTTAAAGAGGACCTGTGAGTATATCATAAATATGGCAATGTAGTGACAAGATCGGTACAACAGCAAAGAGTCCCCACGTCTTAACAATCAGACACTACTTGCAGCCTATCCTAGCAGCTTAAAGTTGGCTTATACAAACAATTAAAGGCTAAATCCTAATTACACAAGGTATCTCACCTCAAATGGGCAGTCTCGGGGTGGACAAATGGTGCTCTGAAATTTACTGCTTAGTAAGATTGTGAGATACCACAGCTCATGAGATAGGCCAACTAACATCTCCCTTAGGTGTTATAGTATTCCTCAATTCCTCTCAGAAGTTGATTCCCTCTGAAAATTCATTCACTGTTTCTGTCTCTTTAACAGTACACCTTGCTTATTAAAACATCCATCAATTCTGGTCTGGTAACTTTTATCCCTGTAGCTTTGACTTGTCATTCCTGGCTTGACAGTTTAGGAGGGTCCTTTTTTATTACTGCTCCAGAAAATTCTTTCTCCACCATATTTCATCCCATTCTCTCACATTAAGCACACATTTTTAGATTTTACTACTAGAAATTATTCATTTCAGCCCTCTAAGTAATCTCAGATTTCTCTCCTTTTTTTTTTCCATGAAAATTTTAAGACTCAATTTTCACTATCTTCCAATACTACTCTTGTTCTAAGTAGTGTAATTGTACATATCTACGTAGACAATCCATTTTATTTTTAACTTCAGTCTCATAACCTGGAATTATTTTTTTGCTCCAATGTAATTATTTCTTAGTCAATTTTCATCTAAGCCCTATGAGCCCTTCTATAGCATAACATTTTCTATTTTTCAACCACCATCTCTCTTCATTTAGATCCTAACAATTCTTTCATTAGTACTTGACTAACTTTTTTTCCTTTACCCTCCTGGTTTCTCATAATGGTCCATCATAAATGTGATTTTCTTCCCTTACATTTACTCATTTGCTGCCTTGATTCACTATCGTTTGTACTGACAAATTCTAAGCACAAGTTAAGTAAAACCATTACCCCACCTTAAACCTGCCTCTAGGCCAATGAATGAGGCTAGAAATCATATTTATACATCTTGATTTAAAATTTATACCTATTAAATTCAGATGTCATGTAGGTAACATGCCAAGCTTTCCTTGCCAAATCATTTTTCTACTACCTCAAATAATTCTCGGAGATTGTTTTCTTACTTTCTACACCACTTTGTCTCCCCAGTCTTATCTGATTTCCTTGCTTTCTGTTTCACTGTAGATAAAAGTCAGACGAAAAGAATATGGAAACCTCCACCTCTCATTTAGATAACTTCCTCTGTCATCTCACCTGTTTGAGGAAATTCTCCATGCTTATAAAAACGGACAGCCATCCATTGGTACAGTAAATCCTATCTCCCCCTCCCAAACAGTATGGAATTTCCCCTTTTTTTTCTGCATCTTTGCTCTTCCTTAATACCACACAATGCTTTTTAGGCTGTATTTACATTCGGCATCTGAATAAATAAACCCCCTTTGAGTCTACATTCTCAGTTATCACTCCATATTTTTGGTGACCTCATTATTAAAACTTCTGAAAAAAATCTCTGGATCATATCAGTCCTTAACTCCTCCCTCTAGCCATCATTCAAATCTTTGGTACTTTTTGATTAATTTTCCTGTCAGAATACATGTAGAGTTAATCCATTATTTTCCATCTCCATTAGCACTATCCTGGGTGAAATCACCATCTTTTGATCAGACTGTTGTTAACCTGCTTGGATTTTCTGCATATATTCATGCTATTCTAAAATGTGAATTAGTGATTTTTTTAAATGAAAGTGAAAATATTCTTTCTTGCTTATATACTCTCAATAGCTTCCAATTATACCATAAAATGTAAATAGCATCCTTTACTGTGGCCAGTAGTACTGATTATTTTCCCTCTTCACCCTGAGGCTTTTCCCTGCTGTATCAGTCAATCTGCATTGTGTTATACTAGGCCCTTTCCCACTGTAGGATCTTGGCATACATTAGTCCATTTTGGCATCACTGGATCTTCTTTATTCCTCAAAATTCAGAAAGCCTTGTCCTAACTCCTTCAAAATAGATATGTAATTATAACCTACTGTGTTTTTCTTCATACCACATTTTTTTCAGTTTATAAATACACATTCCTTTTTTTAATTTGATATGCTTTCCTTATTAGACCTCTAATTCCATTAGAACAGAAACCAGCATCCACTCTTGTTGTCCCTATATTTAGATACATACTACCTGCATAGTGTAAAATACAGTTGTTAAATGCAAAATAAAACATTTCTCTGTGCTCTCTGCCACTTCTATGATTCCATCTTCTCCCAATCAGTTCCAGTCAGATACCTTCGCCCATCTAGCTACAGAAATATCTCTTACCAGAATCACCTGAGTCCACCACATTATTGACATTGCACGGAAGTGGACGGGTCATTCTCTCCACCCTGTTGTCACTTGACTGTTGAGATTAAATTTTACATAAATTCTCAGAAGTCACTCGTGCTTCTCTGTTTTCAGTGCTAATTTTTTGCTAATTTCAGTTTCTGGATTTGAACTACATTGTGGCACAGTCTTTCCTTAAATGACTTCTTTTATTTATTCACGCTAACCTCTCATTCCCTCAATGCACTGTAAATAATAAAATCATATCTCAAATCTGTACTTCTTTCCAGAACATTATGTAAGTACTTATAATGACATATTTAATATCTTTCTTTGATAACTAATAAAAAACATTAATCAGTGAAAACCAAATCTGGGTTTTGCTGCTTAAACATTCTACCTACTTCATTCTCCACTTCAGAAAAGGTTACATTCTTTTTGTCAATGTCTCTAATTAAGGATTGTTAAGTTTTTCTAACTTGCGCTCTTTTCCTCACATCCCAAGTTCAAAACATCAGCCAATCCTTCTTTCAATTATGCTAATAGTATTGAGTCTTTACTCCACTCTGTTCCTTTTCCAAATCATTACAGTTTTCTTGTCTTTCTAGTCTTCATTTTTAATGAAGCCTACAGCTTATGTCTGGGACCAGAATGCATTGTGGCACTTCTTGCTCACTCTTCTTCAATCATCTCCATCTCTTTCCTGTTCCTTGGATAGACGAAATGAACTTCCATCACCCAGCATTTGTACAGTTTCTAGTTCACTTTAGAATTCCTTTATGGCTATGCCCTTACTCTTATAACCTTCTCATCATAAATTTTCTCTTTGAGAGCCAAGAAAAACAACATTTTTTTTCTTATACACATTGGTATTTATAGTATGTCTGTATAATGATATTTTGAAAAGTTTACTCACTTTATTTCAAAGCAAAAACATTAGTTCCAAGAGAGAAGGAATGTTTCCTTATGTACCGCCATATTTGAGTCTGTAGAAAATCAGGTGCTTCTATTATTTATTGATAATGAATACTCTAAAATGATTTTAGGATTTTCAAGAATCAAAGACTTGATGGAAAATGAAGGTTTGGTAATGGAGATAGCATTTTGTTACATTATTTAACAACTGATGCTATTATTTGTATCCCTTACTCATACTAACACTCTCTTTTATTTCTTTGAGATTCCAGTAGCCCCAGATAGTCTGGAAATTGTTATGTAGACCAGACTGGCCTTTTCCTCACAGAGATCTGCCTGCCTCTACCTTATGAGGGCTGGGATTAAAGGTTTGCATCACCAAACTTGGCTACTTCTCTTTTATTAAATTGTATTTTTATTGATTCTTTGAGAATTTCACACAATGGATATTTTATTTTTTAAGTTTTTTTATTGTCTTTTCTAATAACCACATAATTAGAAGAAATACATCTCTTTCAAAACTGGCTGTAATTTGGTTTACAGTTGAATTAATACAGTTATACAATATTGTACTCAGCATAAACCCTATAAGACATAAAATTGAATGATGTTTTAATCTTTAAAAGAGATCTCTATGTCATTTTAAAATATACTGTTTCATACAGAAAAACTCATTTTTAATGCAACTAACAGATATTTGCACATGTGTCTCTAATCTCTATATATCTGATTATTACTAGTCACAATCAGTTACTTTCTGAGACCCTTGGGACCTGAGCGTGGATATAAATGCATCAGGTAGATTTCAGTGGTAAATTTTCTCACATCTACTAAACAACATGAAGCAATTTTTTATGCTTCTTCCTCAACTATAACTCATTTTTATTATTTATTGATTTTTTGTGTGTATTTCATACAGAACATCCCAAACAATCTTATTCATCTCTATACCCACATCCCAAATAGCACTGTCCTACCCCCTCCACTGTAGCCCATACACTCTGTCATCCCTGTTACTGTCCAATGTGTTTCAGTGCCCTCAGCCATTCCCCAGTGCTTGTCCATCTACTGAGTCTAATCAGTCCATCTAGAATTCCTTGTTTATGGAAGATCAGCTGTTTCTCTAGCAGCAAGCAGTTGCTAATACTCCTTTAGATAAGTTTGGGGTCTGCTGTTCATTTTCCCAGTTCTAAGCTGGGGTTCTGTCTAAGAGTCTTTTGGACTACCCTGGCCAAGAACTCAAAGGAAGATATCTCCTTTCTGGCACTGTTTCTTGTTATATAGCCTTTAGCTATACACATGGACTCTTAAAGAATTATATTGAGCCCTTTAATCTTTGGTTATACTTTTCTCTTGGGTGTTTAAGACCATGCAGTTGGCCCAGATAAACCAATTTATTTTTACTCTTAAGGTCATTTAAGGATCTTTTAATCAGGGGTCACATGGGCTTGGGAGGAGTCCCTGGCTCCTTTCTTTTACCAGTTCCGTCTATGTGAAGATAAGTCAAAGGTCCTGCTCGATCATGGCTGGCTTCACTTGGAAGCATGGAGGAAATATTTCTTCTGTGTTGACCCTCCACTTTGTAAATTAGACACTGGTTCAGGTCCATCTGGTGGGTTTTCTACAGCCTCTTTGATCAAGAGGACAGGTAACTCACCACAGTTACAGGACATTTTGAGAGATACTCCATAGAGCCCGTGAACTTAGTTGAGCTTAGAGGGCAAGGAGCAAAAACTGTCCTTTAAGTCCCTCTGACCAAATTGGTATAGGCCTCAAAGTATGGCTGTTAAAACATACTTGGGTTTAGCAGAAGGGTAGTTCCACCAGTCTGATAATTTAATTACTATGTGCTATGTAGATAAAGTTTGGACAAAGACCAAAGGTTCTGAGATAAACCTTGACTAGACATATATTATGTTCCTTGAGATAGTTCTATGTATAATTTGTCAGTATGTTGTTGGACTAATATGGTTCCCTCTGGTTTTTTTTTTTTTTTTAAACTAGCTAGGCAATATTTATCTCTCACATTGTCCAACCCTTCCACCTTGGGTTCCCATTTAAAGTACCCCCATTTTTCCCATTTCTTCCTTAATAATACCTTTCTCCTATGGTCCCACCTCTCTTGAGCTCCTTCTTTCCCTTTATACCCAAGTTTCCTTATATAAGCCTCCCTCCCCCCTCCCCTTAAGATAAACACTTTTTTATCTATATCTCCCTTAATAACGCCTGTTTCCTACTGTTCTTCTCTCTCAGGTCTTTCTTTACCTTCCTAGTTTCTTTTCATTATCCTGGTTCCTGTAGTTACATCTGGATACATACTCACTTATAAGGATTTGGTGCTGGGATACACATATGAGGGAGAACATATGTCATTTGTTGTTCTGAGTATGTGTTACATCACTTCATATGACAGTTTATAGTTCCGTCCATTTGCCTGCAAATTTCATAATTTCATTTTTCTTTACTGCCAAGTAAAATTCCATTGTATAAATGAACCACATTTTCATTACCCACTTGTCAGTTGAGGAACACAGGTTGCTTCTGTCTCTTAGCAATTGTGAAAGAGCAGCAACAAACATGTATATGCAAGTGACTCTGCAATAGGATGAGTTCTTTGAGTATATGACAAGAAGCAGTATAACTGGGTCAAATGGTAGGTTCATTTGTAGTTTTTTAAGAGTTCTCCACACTGCTTTCCACAGAGGTTGAACAACTTTGTAATCCCACCAGCAGTGGATGAGCGTTCTTCTTTCCCGACATCTTCTCCAATATTTGGTATCGTTTGTTCTCTTGATCTTAGCCAATCTGACTGGGGTAAGATAAACTCTCAAAGTGATTTTAATTTGCATTTCCGTAATTGATAATGATGTTGAACAACTTTTAAGATGCTTCTTAGCCATCTTTATTTCATTTTTTGAGACCTCTCTCATCAGCTCCTTAGCCCATCTTTTAAGTGCATTACTTCCTTTCTTGATTCTTTGTTTACTGAGTTCATTATACATTCTGGATGTTAAACCTCGGTCAGATGTGTTGCTGGTGAAGATTTTCTCCCATTCTGTGGGTTTTCTCTTCACTTCCTTGGTCACATCTTTTGGTATACAGAGGCATTTTAGTTTAATGAGGCACCAACTGATGATTCTTTCCTTGTTTCCTGAGCAATTGATGTCTGGCTAAAAAATCTTTTCCTACACCTATATCTTTTAGGTTTTTGCCAATGTTTTCTTCTAACAGTTTCAGAGTTTCAGGCTTCACATTGAGGTCTTTGATCCATTTGAATTTGACTTTTGTGCAAGGTGAAAGATAGAGGTTTAGTTTAATTCTTCTATAGGTGGAGATCCAGTTTTGCCAGCACAATGCTGAACATGCTGTCTTTCCTCCAGTGAATGTTCTTGGCCCCTTTGTCAAATATCAGGTGACTGTAATTGCATGTACTCATATTTGGATCTTCAATTTTGTTCCATTCATCTATGGGTCTATTTTTGTGCCAGTACCATGTTGTTTTTATGACTATACCTCTGTAATACAGCTTAAATCTGGTATAGTAATCCCCCTGGCATTGCTCTACTAAGAGCAATAGGTTTGCTTTGGTTTGCATAGGTTTGCTTTGGCTATCCGAGGTCTTTTGTGCTTCCATATGAATCTTAGGATGATTTTTTCCATTTCTGTGAAGAATGCCATGGGAATTTTGATTGGCATTGCATTGAGTCTATATATGGCTTTTGGTATGGTCATTTTCACAATATTAATTCTTCCATTCCATGAGTATGGGAGATCCCTCCATCTTCTGATGTCTTCCTCAATCTCTTTCAAGCTTTAAAATTTTCATTGTAGAGTTCTTTAATGTCTTTTTATTAGGTTTATTCTGAGATTTTAATTTATTTTTAATTAATTAATTTATTGTTTATTTTGCAGCTATTATGAAAGGGAGTGTTTCCATGTACTCTTTCTCTGATTGTTTGTTATTAGTATATAGAAAGGCTAAAGGCTTTTATAGATAAATTTTGTAATCTGCCACTTTACTGAAAGTGTTAATCATTTCTAGGAATTTTCTGGTGGAATTTTTGGCATCTCTTAGATATATTGTCTGCAAAAAAAAAAGGGATAATTTGATGGCTTCTTTTCCAATTATTACTCCTTTAATTTATTTCTCTTGTTTTATTTCTCTTGCAGATATTTCAAGCACTCTGTTAAAAAGGAGTGGAGATAGTGGATAGCCTTGCTTGGTTCCTAATTTTAATGGGAATGCTTTCAGTTTTTCTCCATTCAAAATGATATTGGCTATGGACTTGTTGTATATGGCTTTAATTATGTTAAGATATGTTCCCTGCAGTCCAGTTCCCTCCAGGACTGTGAACATAAATACATGCTGAATTTTGTCAAAGCCCTTCACTGCACTTATTGAGATGACCATGTGGTTCTCATCTTTGAGTCCATTTATATGATTTATGATGTTTATTGACTTACCTATGTTAAACCATCCCTGAATCTCTGGAAAAAGACAACTTAATCATGGTGGATGATCTTTTTATTGTGTGTCTGTATGCAGTTTGCAAGTATTTTGTTGAGAATTCTTACATCTATGTTCATTAAGGATATGGGTCTATAGTTTTCTTTTTTTGGTTGTATCTTTACCTGGATTTGGTATTAGATTGATGCTAGCTTCATAGAAGGAATTGGGAAGTTATCCCTTCATTTCTATCTTTTTGAATAAATTAAGCAATATTGGACATAGATCTTTAAATGTCTGGTAGAATTCTGCTGTAAATCCATGGTTCTGGGCTTTTTTAAGTTGGGAAGTTTTGTATTACTCTTTTATTTTCCTTATGTGTTATGGTTCTTTTTAAGCTGTTTATCTCTTAGTTTAGTTTCGTGGTTCCATGCTTCTAGGTACCCATCCATTTCTTTTAGGTTTTTCAAATTTGGTAGCATATAGGTTAACGTATTCCCTTAAAATGTTCTGGATTTTTTGGTGCCTGTTGTGGTGTTTCCCCCTTCATCTCTGATTTTCTTGACTTGGAGGTGCTCTTTCTTCCTTTAGGTTAACTGGGCTGGTGGTCTGTCAATCTTTTTTATCTTTTCAAAGAACCAGCTCTTGGATTCTTTCTTTGTATTGTTTTCTTTTCTTAGCTTTCATTAATTTCTGCTATGATTTTCCTTATTCTTGTCTGCTCTGTTTGGGTTTCATTTGCTCTTGCTTTTCAAGTGTCTTGAGTTGTAGTGTTAAATCATTTACTTGTGTTCTTTCTGATTTTTTTGAATAAAGGCACTTAGAGCTATAAACTTCCCTCTAAGGACTGCTTTCAATGTGTCCCAGAGGTGGTGTTGTGTTGTATTTTCCTTTTCATTTAGTTCCAGGAATACTTTTATGTGGTCAATGCCAGTGGCGGCCACTCCTCCATTCTCACTGTGTTGTTCCTTTGTTCTCACGGGCATCAAGGCTGCTCCTCTGCTCACCATGGGCTGAGGCCACTCTTCTGCTCGCCTGTCACTGAGGCAGCTCTTCTGTTTGCCCTGTGCTGCCTCCTGTCGTCACTGCTTCTGCCTGGTCCCGGACCCCAGGGCTGGTGAGGAGACTGTGTCAGCGGAGCAGCAATCAGACACAGAAGACCCAGTTCAGTGACACAGTTCTGCTTTATTGCAGGAAGGCACAAACTTATATAGGGGTAGTGGTCCAATCACAGCACAGCAAGTAGGATACCTTATTAGCATAACAGGTTTAGCGGCCTGTCACAGTACAGCAAGTAGAATATCTTATTAGCATAACAAGTTTGGTATCCTATTAGCATAACAGACTTTACTTCCTATCACAGAATAGCGGGTAGTATGCCTCATTAGCATACTTCAGATTACAGAGCCTGGATTCCTGGAAACCACATGACCCTGACTGTTGCAATATCTAAGTATTGCAATTTTGGATTCCAGGGGTGGTGATTAGGGAGTGGTGAGCTCTAGGCATCAGTCTCATGATCTGCCAATGGGAGCATATGTCACAAGGCATTTTTTGTGGCTCCAGCGGTCAGGCCGTTGCCTCGGGCCTGCTGTATTGCTGTCAATAAGACTTTCACACTAGGCTCAAGCCTAACTTCCACACTTTTATTTCCTTCTTAATTTTCCTTTGACCCAATCATCATTCAGGAGTGTGTTGTTTAATCTCAATATTTTCGTGTAGTTACCATGGTTTCTTCTGTTGTTGATTTCTAACTTTACGGCATTGTGGTCTGATAGAGTGCATGGAATTATTTCAATCTTTTTGTATTTGTTGAGGCTTGTTTTGTGCCCCAGTATATGGTTGATTTTGAAGAAAGTTCCATGGGGCACTGAATAGAAAGTATATTCTTTGGTGTTTTGGTGGAAAATTTGGTAGATCTCTGCTAGGCCCATTTAATATATGGTGGTGTTTAATTCAGATGTCTCTCTTTTAATTCTCTGTCCTCCTGACCTATCTAATGGAGACAACGGGGTATTGAAGTCCCATACTATCAATGAGTCAGCATTAATCTGGATCTTAAAATCCTGTAGTACTGTTTTTATGAAGTTGGGTGCACCAGAATTTGGTGAATATATGTTCATGATTGTAATATCTTCTTGGTCAATTGTTCTGTTGATCAGAATGAAGTGTCCTCTTTATCTCTTATGATTAGTTTTAGTTTGTAATTTATTTTGCCAGATATTAGAATTGCAATGCCTGCTTTTTTCTTAGTACCATTTGCTTGGTATAGTTTTTTTTTTTTCCATCCTTTTACCTTAGCATAGTGTCTGTCCTTGAAAGTGAAATGAGTTTCTTGCAGACAACAAAAACATGGGTTTGTTTTGTAATCCATTCAACTAGTCTGTGTCTATTGACTGGGGATTTTAATCCACTGATATTTAAATTATTACTGAAAGATGTGTTTTAATTCCTGTACTTTTTATTTCTGTTCACATTCTCAGTGTAGCTGTGCCTTTCCATAGCTATACTTTCATTTCGTTTCTTTCTGTAACCCCTTGGGTGTCATTCTTCCTTTTTTCAGCTCTTTGTATTGCTTCAAGAACTCTCTGAAGGGCTGATTTTGTGGACATGAATTCTTTCAACCTATCTATGTAATGGAAATGTTTTTTCCCTTCGACTATAATAGACATTTTGGCTGGGTAAAGTAATCTGGGTTGGCATCTGTGGTCCTTTTGTACTGGGAATACCTTGGTCCAGGCTCTTCTGGCTTTCATAGTTTGCACTGAAAACTCAGCTGCAATTCTGATTGGTTTTCCTATATATGTGACTTGTTATTTTTCTTTTGCAGCTTTCAGTGTTCTCTCCTTGTTCTGTACGTTTAGCATTTTTACTATGATGTGCCGTGGAGAGTTTCTTTTTTTGGTCCTGTCTATTTGGTGTTTTATATGCTTATTGTATATTTATGGGCATGTCTTTCTTTTATTTTGGTGAATTTTCTTCTACAATCCTGTTGAAGATCTGTTCCATACCATTATATTAAGATTCTTCTACTTCCTGTATGCCTATGATTCACAAACTTGGTCTTTTTATGGTATCTCACAATTCCTACATATTCCATTCTTGTGTTCTCATAAAATTTTCATAATCTTTCCTTGAGTGGTCTAATTTGTCAACTTTATCTTCCAGTCTTAATATTCTTTTTTCCATTTCATTCCTCCTATTGGTAGATCTTTCCCTTGTCATTTCTAATTGGCTTACTGAGTGTTTCACTTCCTTCTTCATTTCAGCCTGAGTATTCTTCAATATTTCTAAACTCTTTTCTGAATTCATTCAGAAGTTTATCCCTATCTTCTTTCAGTTCTTTGATTTCTTTGTTGTGTGTTCTTTAAATTCACTGAATTCTTTTATCATTGTTCTTTTGAATTCCATGTCCTGTGTTATCTCTAGGGATTCTCATTATATTCCTTTACAGGACTTTTTGTACTTGGTGGGTTATATTATTTGGGTTTTTCATGTTATCATTTTTTTGCTGTGATTATGACATGTGGATTTCTTTTGTAGTTTCTTATTCTTGTGTGAAACTCAAGCCTTCCTTTGCTGAGTTTAGGTCTGTTCTTTTTGTAAACTTTATATGCCTTTGTGGTTTACTTGTTGGGCATCCAAAACTGGTTGGTCTAAGCTTCAGGTTCTCTCTTTTGATTATATATTGGAGGGAGCAATTAGCTTTCATCTTTCTGCTCAGGAGTTCCCACAGAGGCCAAACTTGGATGAAGATCAGATGCTCTCAGGCTTTCTCCTAAGGTCCTAAGGTCTGGATCCCTCCAAAAAAGATGCTGGCCTCAGGAATTTGGGGGTTGTGCTGGCTTGGGACCAGGGCCCAGGAAAAATGCTGGCCCTAGAATGCTGGTGGATGTGCTGCCCAGGGATGCAAAAGGAGGTGGGGTCTGGAACAGACCCCAAGGTCTCCTGGGAACCACAGGGAAGAATTGGTTTTGTCTGGATGCAAAGGATCAGGAAACAGTGGTGAGTCTGGGCCAAGAGTTTAGTCCAGAGGTCTGGGGTGCCAAGACAAGCAATGGGCCAGTGCCCAGGCTAAGAGAAGAGATGGGGTAGAGGAGCTGGGAGTGTGAATGAGGCTCAGGGAGTCAAGAAGCAGTGGGTGCTGGGGGACTTACCCAGGAGAGATGCTGGCCCCAGGAAGCTGGTTGGTGTTCTATACAATGCATTTTGATTATAATCAGACTCCCCCTACCATCTACTCTCAGATCCAACCACTTTCTGACTTCATGCCCTCTGTTGCTATTATTATATATTAAAAGCCTATCTACTCTAATTTGTGTTGTCCAAAAGCTCTTGGGTGTCAGACCATTCTTAGGATCCTGGTCAACCTACTAGGCCTAATACTGTTAAAGAAGTCTGACCTTCCCTCTCCCAGCAATTATCAATTGCCAGTAATTCCTCAGCTAGGATTGAGGTTTCTTGATCACCTCCTTCCTTCATGCTGTTTTGTTTTACTTTGACTTGTGCTTGCTCCCATCTTGTGCATGCTGTCACAAATACTGTGGGTTCCCACAAGCATTTGCCCACTTGTGGCTAGAAAACACAGTTTCCTTGTATTCTGTCACCACCTTTAACTCTTACAATCCTCCTGCACTCTCTTCAACAATGATACCTAAGCCTTAGGAGAATAAGTTATAATATAGGTGTCCATTTAAGTCAGAGCATTTCACAGTCTCTTATTCTCTGAACGTTGATCAGTTGTGGGTCTCTGTGTTAATCTCCATCTATTGCAAGAAGAAGGTATTCTGGTGAGTTAAGAGATGCATTCATCTATAGGTATAACAATAAGTCATTAGGAGTTGGTTTAATAATATGTCTATTTAGCAGGATAATAGCAATAAGTTCTCTCATAAGACTTGTGACCTCTTTAGCCACAATGTCAGGTATGGGCTACATCTTCTGAAGAAGGCATTAAATATAATTGGAAAGTGTTATGGTTGCAACAGTCGGTCTATCGTGTCAGGCAAGGTAGTATTTTAGCTTGCTGAGTTCATAGCTAGGTAAGGTGGATGATTAATTTTCTCTCTTGCAGCATATTCAGCACCTTCCATCACTATGAAACTTACCAAAAGAGGAATATATTTATGGCATTGGCCTTTTTATTTGCTATCCTGTGTTTTCTGGTAAGGGCATTTTCTCCTGTTATAAGTAACTCTATTTAAATTCATTTATATATGCATATGTATTTTAAGAGGCTTGTAAAGGATTCCCTATGATTTATTTAAAAGGCCTTTGGCATTTATTATTCCTCCCTCTTCTCCATGCTCTGGCCTGTGCTCCCACCCCCACCTCATTTAACCCTTACTATTCCATTATTTCCCTCTCTTCCTTTATTTTGACAACTTAGTAAGGCAATGGATTTTCAGACCTGAAATTGCATTTTTCATCTTTACATTTTGATTTTGTACTTGCTCTGTTTGGAATATAAAACAAACTCTATACAAACTGACATCTTAGCAATATAATTAATAACACACTTCAGTTATATCTTTAATCAATAATGAGATTCAAATGAGGCATTAAAATCAAATGGTGTACAAATTTATTTTTCATTCTTTTTCAGTGTCTATTTTATTGTTTTTCTGTAGTTAGTTTTGTTTATAGTGTTTTGTTTACACATTTAAAATTAAATCCAGCCCTCAATACGGTAATGTTGTTTAATGAGCTTTTTATTAATGCGGGTTATTTCTACTTAGTAACAGAAAAATGAGAATCTGTATTTGGAGAAAGAAAAATTAATGTCACAAAGCCATTTTGGTTGTTGAAATGAAATAATTATTCCTCTGAATAATTCCATTGATCACTTTTCACATATTTGGTGTATGGAATTTTTGGCTCTGTTATCACTATATCCATCAATATAATTATGTATCATCTTCATACTTTTAAAATACCACCAATTATTCAATTTACAAATTATGAAATAATTATTAGAATTTCCTGGGAGTTCAATCACAATAGTTCTATTCTGCAGTAAAAGTGTCAATGGAGACAAAGCTGTAATTCCAGGTATCCTATTATACTTCCCTTTTCCTATAAATTATGAATTAAGTGATTCTTTCTTTGTTACCACAGCCCCATCACTGATTACATGTCAACTCAAAATATATTCTCAACGATTTAAAACTAGTTTGCTCATAGCTGCTAATCTTTTGTGAGGTACAGGGTGTTAAAAAATCTTCCCTCTGAAAAGGAGTCACAAATATCTTACAGAGAAATGAGAAAGCATTTTTTTACCAAGCTCTCTGGTTGTTATTCTTTAAAATTAATAGTCTTATCAGTCTTTTTCATTTAAATTTATGAATCTAATTCTATTTTAACATACTAAGTTTTTATACCTGAATTCCTCAGGAATAAGTTGTGGTGGTTCTATTTGGTTGAATGTTTGCTTCATAGAATGTGATTACATTATTCATTTGAACCCATTTGTATTAAGCTACAGATCCATGAAATAACTCTTAGCTAAGGTGATACCACTAAAGATAATGGATTTGGAAGTTCTTTACATAGTAAATCTCATTTTAAAAGCATTTGATGAATTTTATTTTAATTTATTATTTATGATTTTTTTAACCTTCATGTCTTCATATAATGCATTAATATTGATTCAGTTTTGAATGGCGTTTCTAAAATGAATTTGTATTTCTTCACATTTACTACGTACTATTTTCCCCATTTAAAAAATATACTGTATGTGGTACTCCGTGGCATTCTTAAATACACTTTTACAAATTTAGTTGGTGTTAATGAAATATTTTATTATCCTTCTTATTCATTGTAAGATATGTGATTTATTATAGATATTCATAATATAAAGCTACTCACAGATGCAGCTAGAACAAACCTTATCAGAAGTACATCACTCCATTTGAGATTCAGAGCCCTAGACAGTAACCTAAACAAATGAAGAGTGTCAACTCACTGAATGACCGTTTGTAGCGAAATACTCATTTATCTCTAATAAAATATTTGCCAAAATATAAGTACAAATTCCTCAAAATTATTTGCTCAAAATATTTGAATCACCAATGCTATGTTTTCTTTGGATATTTACAAAGACGGGGAGGTTTTTTAAAAAAATAGTTTATTTATTATTTCTTTACCTTATGTGTATGAGTGTGTTGCCTGCATGTATGTGAGTGCCCACGTGTTGAGCACAGGGGTCAGAAGAAGGCATTGGATCACCTGGACTGCAGTCAGGGATGGTTGTTGGCCACCATGTGGGTGCTGGGATTCAAACCCAGGTCCTCTGCAAGAACAAACAGTGCTCTTAACCTCTGAGCCATCTCTCCAGGTCCGATGGATAGTTTAAACTTTCTTCTGAGATACCATTTTGTATACCACCTTTGATGCATATACCTTGTTACAAAAACTGATATATTGCATTGAGCTCCCTCTTGTAGATATGGATTGATTCCAAAGTTGAAATCATTGAACATCATAATGTTGTAAGATAACCAATTTATTTAATGCACAAAAAAGCACTTGAAAAATTCTGTAATAAAATGGGAAAAATTATTCAAAATATAATATAGACAGAAATATAAATATATTTATCAGAAATTTAGATGAAAACATATGTAGGGAGAGAAATTTAGTATAGGAGGTGTAGCAGACAGGACCACTCATCTACCCACATCCTCCCCAAAACTACCATTTCCTCACTTCTGCTGCACATTTGCATCTCTCAAAGCCAACATCTGCATCTCATTGTCTTTGATACCTGTAGGCTGTCAAAGCTTGTTTTCCGTACATGCACAGAGGGCTGTCTTTGGGCAAATGACTTGAAATTTATAGTTTCCAAGGTGACTGTTAACGAGTGACTGACTGATGCAGGACTGGTTTATGTTCCCTCCTTTCCTGCACTGTACTGAAGTTGTCTTTGAAGTTGCTATGCAAAGCTGAGACAAAATCTCTAAACTCTATCCTATGAAATCATACCTAGTTTTAATATACTGCTGGGTTTGTTTCAGGAATTCTGAACTAAAAAAAAAACTATAAAATATTTCAAAATTACAGGGCTGGAGAGATGACTCAGCAGTTAAAAGTACTGGCTGCTCTTGCAGAAGATTTAGGTTTGAATTCAGCACCCACATGCTCCAGTTCCAGGGGATCCAAAGCTCTCTTCTGGCTTTTAGTGGGCATTACACAGCACAGGTTCATTTGCATACATGTAGGCATAACACTCATAGAAATAAAAATAAATTTAAAAAATTTCAAAATTAACATTAATTAATCATTAATTAATTTGTGTGCATACACTTTCTCATGCACTCATGTGCCACAGTGTACATATGGGGATCAGCAGACAACTTGTGGGAGTTAGTTCTCTCCTTCCACCATATGAGTCTTGGGATTGAACTCCTGTTGCCACACTTGGTGGAAAGTATCTCTATCCTCTGAGCCGTCTCCTGGCCCTAAAAATAACTTTTTCTTATTTTTTAAGATATATGTGTACCAGAATTACCTTGATCAAATGTTGACAGAAGAAATCAAAAGACATTTAAAAAAAATCAAAAGTGGCCATTTTAGAAAAGAACTACTGCATAAAATCTACGAAGCTCTTATTTGCCAAACAATACCGAGTGGAGTGGTTTCCTGATGACTCTGCTGTGCGAGGAGCCCTTTCTCTCCCTAAACATGATGGCCACTGACTCCATCTTCTCTCCAGACCAGTCCAAAGCAATCCAGGTCTTGATTCTAGTTCATGCCAAACTCCAGTCAAAGCCGTTTCTGTTTGAAGATCTCCTCCATAAGTTTGCCCAAGATTTAGGCTCCAAATTCAAATAGTTGAATATGATAGTAGGGGCAAGACACTTATATCATCCACCATTTGCCTGCAGTACTTTTGCATAAAATGCAGGATTGGGACCTTCAGTAGCTGAAGGTTGTTCTCAGTGGTCTTGCTGATGGAACGCCCACCACTGATCCTGCCTAGGATCACCTTACAGTGATTTCCTAATGTATCATTTTGGTCATAAAGACAGCCTTACAGACAAGCTTCCCAGTGTTCAATTTCTGCCTTGTATAACCCCTTACATCTTTATAGAACTGTTCCACAACCTTCATGTTATGATTTTTACTACTATGAAATTAATACAAAATTTTCTAGCTAGACCAAAAAGAAAAAAAAAATAGCTGAAGAAAGAGATGAACTCAAAGGAGATTTTCTTGACTAAAGAACTAAAGAGGGAAAAGGAGGCGGCTCAGCACATGCTTCCAACCAAGCCTAATGACCTGAGTTCCATCCCAGGAACCCATAAGGTGGAAGAAGACAACTGACTCTCCAAGTTGTTCTCTGAGCTCCAGTTGGGTGTTATAACATGCTTGAAATGCCCCCTGCCTCAGTACACACATGCACATGTTCACAACTAAATAATAGATATAACACAAATTAAAGAAGTGAGTGCTTATAAAAGAAGTAGGGGAGTTGCTGTCTGCTTAAGCCATGATGAACAGTTTTGGAGACTTCAATAAGTGGTATTATTAAGAAAAATGAGCAACATAGGCTCTAGATAATCAGGAGGTAAGGACTGAGCACTTAAGAAAAGTAACATTAACAAAAGTGCCATAATGAGCAGCACGGGTGAAACAAAAATGATTTTATTACTTTCAAGGGCTTGTGCTGATCTGTGGGACTATGGTTTTCTAAGGATGACCAACATATAGTTTATATATTGTGTACACATACATATACACAGAAAGGTCAATACTGGATGGAGGCTATGGTAGCCATCCCAAAGGCTACTCACTCACCTCTTTCACATAGCATACCATAATTTGTTGAATTGGAAATATTTGCTAGCAGGAGTAGGGCTAGTTCTGTTTGAAGACGATTCCTCCAAGGTCACAGAAATATATGCAGGAATGATTCCTCTAATCCTATATGAATGGTAACTTGTATCAATTTTCGCAAATAGTTTGAATCAAGAGAGAGACTCGAATATCAGAATTGATATTAGATGTAATGTCTGAGCAGAAATTGCTATGAAGGATCCTCAAAAGCAGTAATAGAATCCTTGTTCAGGTGGGAAGGCAAATGAAGTCTAAACACTATTCAGTCTCATTTAATGTTCATTTCTCTGTGTGTCAGTGTGGAATTGACTTGAAGATACTTAGCATTTGGAAACAAGTATAAGTTCATTCCTTGATCTTTATGAATCAGAAAAGCCATCAAAGTAGAGACAGCATGAGGAAGATGAAAGAATTAAGTGAAATTAAAGGCTATTCTCAGGGGCTGTTCTCAGAGAGGTAGGGGGTCTTGGATTATTAGATTACAAGATACTAGTCTGTGCCCTGATCAACTCAATTTGACAAGCATTTGGATTTGGTAGTGAATACACACACACACACACACACACACACACCAGTGACTATAGAATGCCACTATCCCTTGCTAAATTTCTGTATGCAAGCCTGGTTTAGATCTTGACTTCTGGATGCTGGAAAGAGTTCCTCATTGCAAACAAAAAAAAATTGCAACTTATGTTACCTGAAACAGCTGGTGGTAATTAGCTGAGAATTTTCTCTATAGCTGCACTCAGTTTTGATACTTATATAAGTGGATAGTGTAAGCTAAAGTAAACTAAGCCTTTGCCTGTTATTCTATACATCTAAGACAATATATGGATTTTGCTAAAATATACTTGTAATAATAACATTTTATATGCAACACTTGGATTGCAGTATATTTTATAATGTAAAGATCTGATGTTGTTAAATAATTCTGTGTTGGACATATATATCCTTGTGCCTTCATTTAAGTTATCTATTATCTTAATCTGCTCAAGGAAGAACCACATGTCTCAAAAACCCACATCTCTTCAAAATTTTTACTTAACTGCTCAAAACAGAAGTAGCTATATTACAAAGCAAAGCTCATACACTGTCTATTGCATTTTATTGTTTTGTGAAGAAGGTTGTAAGAACAGCTTTACTTTTTGCTGTGTTCTTTGAGACACTAAAACAATTTTCTTTTAAGGCAGGATCTCCCTGTAGCCCCAGCTGGCCTGGAACTCATTATGTACGTGAGGTTGGCTTTGATCTCACAGAGATCCACCTGCCTCTGACTTCTGAGTGATGAGATTAAAGGCATGTGCAACCATGTACAGACTCTAACACTATTTTTTAATCACTAAAAGGAAATTTTAGGGTCACACTTCTCTTTCAGCCGGATGCTCACTCTAAAGTAATTCACTAACACTGGGTACACTTGCTGTCATTTTCTTTCTCTGTTTATACATATCAATGAGGTAAATATACAGAAAGAGATCTTAAAATTGAGTGTGGTCACTCATGCTTATCATCCAGTACACAGTAAACTGAGGCAAGAAAATGGTAAGTTAGAGATCAGCCTATGCTTCATAGTGAACATCTTAGTTTAAAAAGATTAATATATTTTAAATGTTAAATGAAAACATGTACAGAACTGAAGTCATAGGGCTTTTAAATTAAATAATCTGGAATAATATAGAGGATTGATTCTATTTTCATATGAAAACAAAAATTTCTAGTATGAAAATCAATGTATAAGTGAACAGAAATTGTTTTTCCAAATTTATATTCCCTGTGTAGATCTTTACTTTGTCTCTCAAAATTCATTTTCTCCCATTAGATCTCTTGATATTAAGAGAGTGGTAACTTCTGCACTGATAAAAATTTGTCTTTCTTTTCAATTATGTTTGAACTTTTATCCTTCAAAAATTCCAAGTGATATAAAAATATAATCCATTTGTGGTTTCAACTTTGTCATATCAGAAGATCATGCATTTCCAAATATGTGAACTTACAAATATGTGAATTTCCAAATATGTGACTCCAAATATGTGAACGAAGTTGGGATCAGATCCTCCTATTATTTTATTATTTTTTTAAAAATATATTTTATTTATTATTTTTATGTGTATGAGTGTATTTCTTGCATGTATGTGAGTGCAACCATGTCATTTAATGCCAAGGAGGTCAGAAGAGAATGTAGGATTCCCCTGGAACTGGAAGTTAAGGATGGTTCATAACCACCATGTGGGTGCTGGGGATTGAACCCGGGTCCTCTGCAAGAGCAGTCAGTCCTCTTAACTGCTGAGCCATCTCTGCAGCCCCTATTTTTTAATTTTTCATTCATCTTCTGTATTCTCATAAAAAAGTTTTCAATCAAACCCAGACACCCTCCCCCATCCATCCGTTCCCCATCCCCCCACCAGACCCCTTGTACTGCACCATACATGGTAAGTCCTATCCAGTCAAGAATTTACCAGATGCCCTTCAGTGCAAATTCATCCACTGGAGTCCAGTCAGTCCATCTAGAGATGTGCCCAAGGCATACTCTCTGCCTCCCAGCTTCAACCAGCTTCCAACAGCTCTTAGTCTAAGACTGGCTTGCCACCTATCTCTCTCCTCCCTTCTGAGCCCTTATTCAGTTAGGTTGGCATGGGTCCTGTGTTGGATGCCATCATTGCCACAAGTTCACATGTGCAAACTTCCAGTGGCCTGAAAGCCTCTTCTTCCCTGTGTTCATGAACCAGCCCTGGCTCTTACAATCTTTCTGCCCACTCTTTTGCAATAGTTCCTGAGTCACAGGTGGGTGAGTTTCAATATAGGAGTACTATTCAGGAGTACACACTTTGTAGTCTTTTATTCTTTAAAACTTGGGCAATTGTGGTCTTCTGTGTGCATCTCACTCTGCTGTACAAAGAAGCTTCACTAGTGAGAGTTGAGGGATGCATTACTTTTCTCTCTACCCTTTGTTCTGCTATGTTCCATGAGCTTTAGTTGTAGAGGTTGAACTGTAGATGTTTCACCTCGTACTAGGCATCTGTCAGATATATATTCCTGGTGTCCTGCCAGTTGTGTAATTCTGCAGTAGTCTCCATCTCTTTCAAAAAGAAACTTATTTGATGAGTGGTGTCCATAAATATAAGGAGTTATATTGAGCATATAGTAAGAAATTTCATTTGTCTAGGGATATGAAAGAGATAGTTTTTTTTTTTTTTCTAGGATCTATGTTCTCTCCTGCCATGTGTGCTTGACTGAATGTACAGTGTCAGCCATGAGTTCAGTCCCACCAAGGGGGTTTCACGTTCATCTAGATAGCTGTTGATTGACCTTGAATATCAGTGCCACTATTCCACTAATAGAAACAATTTGCCATGCTAGTTCTTATGGTTATTAGACTTCATGGCTGGGGTAGACCATTGATTGTTTTTCTCTCTTGGCAATTTGCATATTATCATCTAGCATTATGACAGCCAAACTTTGGTTAAAAGATTTCCAGGTAAATCCTTGTTCCATTGCTTCAAGTCCTGTATCCAAAGTACAGGCCTTGTCTTCAACAGTAGAATCTTACCTACTAGTCCTGTGAGACAACCAAGAGGTTTGGGAATAGTTTGTGTTATCCTGGGAGTCTCCTGGACCACTCCTACCAACCACTCAATGGGAGATCTCCTCTGTCTGGCACTGTGCCCCCTCCCAAGCAGCTCCCAGGTATAAACATGCCCTAATGTTCAGACACTGTATGTGCACCTTCCATGGGGTCCTGTGGGCACCACACTCCATTCTGGGTTTCCTAGTCCCCCAAGGCTCACCCATCTCTAGTCTCCTTCCTCCCATTCTGTCCCTCTCCTCCCTCCCCAGTCCCAGCATTCCTTTGCCCTTTATTCCCCACTCCTCCCAGTAACACCTGCCTTCCATTCCCCCACCACAGCTTGGCTCCTTGCATATCTTGCCCTCCTCTGCTCCCTGCCAAACACTTCTAATTTCCCCACTTTTCCCCTAGTAACATCTGTTCCCTATATAATTCCATACATTCTATCAACAACAGTGCAATCCAGTTTATAATCAAGAGCAAAAGAAGCTCTAGAGACTACATGAACTCATGGAGATTAAACAACACACTCCTGAATCACGAATGGGTCAAAGAAGTTAAAAAAGAAATAAAAGTATTCCTTGAACAAAATGAAAATGAGACTACAATGCAACGAAACCTCTGGGACACCCTAAAAGCAGTCCAAAGAAGTAATTTATAGCTCTTAGTGCCCACATTAAAAAAATCAGAAATATCACAGGTAAATGACTTAAAAGTAGAAATTGCTGGGCGTGGTGGCACATGCCTTTAATCCCAGAACTTGAGAGGCAGAGGCAGGCAGATCTCTGTGAGTGCAAGGCCAGCCTGGTCTACATAGTGAGTTCCAGGATAGCTGGGGCTACAGGGAGATCTTGTCTCAAAAAGACCGCCCCCCCCCAAAAAAAATAAAATAAAAATCAAGACTCTGGAAAGACAAGAACAAACCAGCCCCAAACCTAGTAGAAGAGAAGTAATAACAAAAATCAGAGTAGAAATTAATGAAATAGAAACAAAGAAAACAATACAAAAAATATCAATGACTCTAAGAGCTGGTTCTTTGAAAGTTTAAACAAGATCGACAGAAGTTAGCCCAGTAACCAAAAGAAAGAAAAAAAAAAAATCCAAATCAACAAAATGAGAGAAAAAAGGGAAACCATCACAACAGACAATAGATACCAAAAATCCAGAATATTGTAAGAGAATACTATAAAAATCTATACTCTGGTCTGGGCATGGTGGCACATGCCTTTAATCCCATCACTGGGGAGGTAGAGGCAGGTATATCTCTGTGAGTTCAAGGTCAGCCTGGCTTATATAGTAAGTTCCAGGACAGCTGGGACTACAGGGAGACCCTGTCTCAAAGACAAAAAAACAAAAAAATCTATAGTCCACTAAATTTGAAAATCTAAAAGAAATCGGTAAATTTCTAAAATCAGACACCACCAAAATTAAACCAAGAAGGAATCAACAGCCTAAATAGACCCATAACAAATAATGAAATTGAAACAGTAATACAAAACTTCCCAACTAAACAAAGTCCAGGCCTAGATGGATTCACAGCAGAATTCTACCAGACCCTCAGAGAAGATCTACAACAAATTCTGATTAAAATTTCCAAAGGATATGAAACTCCTTCTATAAAGTCAGTGTCACTCTAATACCAAAACCAGGTAAAGACACAACAACAAAAAAGAAAACTATGGATTTATGTCTTTAAAGAACATTGATGCAAAAGTACTCAACAAAATACTTGCAAACTGAAGACACATCAAAAAGATCATCCACCACGATCAAATTGGCTTTATCTCAGAGATGCAGGGATGATTCAATATATATATCAGTAAATGTAATAAAACATAAAGATTTACTTAAGGACAAAAACCACATGATCATCTCAGTAGATGCAGAAAATGCCTGTGACAAAATCCAACATGCATTCATAATAAAAGTCCTAGGAAAATTGTTCTGGAGGGAACATACCTCAACATAATTAAAGCTTATACAACAACTCATAGTCAACATTATTTTAAATGGAGAAAAACTGGAAGCATTCATATTAAAATTAGGAACCTGACAGGACTTTCCACTATCTCCACTTCTTTTCAGCATAGTGCTTGAAATTCTTGTAAGAGCAATAAGACAGGAGAAGGAAATTAAAGGAGTACTAATTGAAAAAGAGGTCAAATTATCTCTATTTGCAGATGGTATGATATTATACATAAGAGAGCCCTCCTTTTAGCTTTAGAAAAGCTTTCATAAATAAAGCAATACCTGAAATTCCATTTGAAAATTATTTTATATATTACAAGTGTTAGTACACTGTTTCTTTGGAACTGTTCCATATTGTTGAGATTTCCAAAGTTTTAATTAGTTTAATGTCAAATCTGCAGATCATAAATGCTGAACCAAAGTGGCACATCTTTCAAAGGCTGGCAATTGAAACCCCTGAAAATTGTATGTACACCTTTAAAAATCCGTAGATGATTCTTTTTAAAAATATAATTCAGCTCTAATTTTATTCATGTACAAAAGAGAATAACTACAAACATTAATAGCATAATTACTTTTTTGTAATAAATTGAGTCCAGAATGTCTTTAAAACAATATTTTTCTAGTGGAATTTAAAGGTATGCATAATTAATATGAACAAATAGGTACTTGAGATATCATTTGCCATTTCAGATGAGAGACTCTACTGCAGAAAAGGCAAATTTATGTCAGCGGTGTAGCAGGTAGCAGAGATTGCTCCTGTCAGACTTTAAATTAGCATTTTCTCTATAAAGAACAAATAAAAGACCTCAAATATTCAAACCTAAAATGAGAGAGCTGGGGAGAAATCACAAGTGCAATATGAGGTTTTCCTCATTCAATTACCTGCTCCTCAACAATCTTTCCTCTTCCTACTATGAGTAATCATTTTATTCATCAAAGCTTTTTAGCACTTGATTGTTTGCCTTATCCTTTATTCTCTGTTTTCACATTTATCAAAGAAAACTAGTGCAATATACTGTAGTCAAGTGCACAACCTCAGTCCTTAATATTGAGTCACTGTGAATGATGATGAGACTCAAATTTAACAAGGAATGTGGGGATGAGAAAATAATGTTAAGATTGAACAGAAATAGCAAGTGATTGGTAACTAAGACAACCTATACACCTATATAAAAGAAATTGAAAAAGGTCAATCAGTATATAAGCAGTTTATTCAGTTGGAATGGGCTAAAGTTTGGAGAACACGTTAACTGCATGTCCAGTATGCAAATTCAAGTAGCATTTCAGCAAGAGGGTAAAGGTCTGTATTAAGTGGAAATAAACTAGAATGGGAAAAATGAAATTATCTAACAGCCTTAAAGGAATATAGGATGGTTCCAGTTAACTGAATTGATGCTCCATGTCCTCCTCAAGCTGGAAACAAATTAACACCCTAACAATGAGAAAATTGGGGCAATTAGCAGCTAAAAGAACACACTCCCAATGGGAAATTTGAGCAGATGCAGTTAAAGCACAGGTGGTAAGTAACAATGTAACATTTATCCAGTCAATATACATACAGATCCAAATACATTTTGCAGGAAGTACTAAGTGTCAAGTCTATGCTGTCTCTTATGGTACCACTAGTCACATGTGCTTAGCTATACTGAATTTCCATTAATTCAACTTAAAATGTATTTGGAATCTGCACTGGACCCTCACTCATCTTTAATGGTCTGTAGTGGCTTTTGACTCTAATATTGCCTCTTCTCGATATGTGCATTTCCAGCACTAAGAAAACTTAATTGCTACTGTTTTGGGTGAAACCCACTTCAGATTTAAATTTTGATACTTTTCAGCAATTAAAGATAATTCATACTAATAGTGAATATAACTATTATATCTAAAATGAATACAAATGAAACAGTGGCACAAAGTTAAGAATGATTGTAAATATAGTTACTATAACTGTTTATATATGCAAGAAATTCTATTATAAATAAACATTTTTTCTTCAAACTCTACAGAATAAACAGTAAGATATTTCTATATTTAAGCCACATTAAAATGTGTTTATTATTTTTCTTTATATGTAATGAGTTTATTGCCTACATATCTGTAAGTGGATCTGTGATCAGTGCCTATGAATATTGGAAGAGGACATCAGATTCCCTGGAACTGTAGTAATGGATGGTTGTTAGCTATCATGTGGGTGCTGGGAACTGAATCTGGGTCCTCTTCAAGAATAGCCAGTGTTCTTAAACTCTGAAACATCTCTCCAGCCCCTGAAGCCACATTTTTAAAAGGTAAATTATTACCAAGAAAGAAAAGAATAATGAGTTGCTAAATACAAAATGAAAATAAAATAAAATGCTGAGAATTTCATAACTTGAAGTTTCACATTTATTTTAGAAAGTGTCTCTCTGTACACCCAACTGACCTGGAACTCACTAAGTAAACCAGACTGGCCTCCTTCCCACAGAAATCTACCTGCCTCTGCCTCCTGAGTGCTGGGATTAAAGACATGTGCTATCAAGCCCTACCCAAAGTTTCACATCTTTTAGCACATAGAAATGCCTATACTAGCATTATTCCTTTGGCAATAACTTGAAAATAACTGAAAAAATATTTCTTAGAAAAATAAATTAGAAAGAAATAATTTTTGTTTAACAATGGCTGCTTTCTAGGTGAGTGCCAGTCTATGGCCATTTTAAGAATTTGATGGATAATGGGAGATGTAACCAGAGGATTCGACAGGCCACTGAAAAGGAGGTATTATAAAAATCACTGGATATTTTATAACTATACAGGAGTCTTGAGAAATAACTCCGAAAACTGATTTTAATTCCTAGCATCCACATATATGATGGCTCACACTTGGCTCCCCATCCCAATACTCAAGAGGTAGCGACATTCATATCCCTGGTTCAGTGACCAGCCAGTCTAGCTGAATCAGTCAACTCCTGGTTGAACAAGAGACTGTGTCTCAAAAACTAAGATAATGAATGATCAAGGAAGGCACCAAACATTGATTTCTGGCTTCCACATGTATACACACATAGAAATAAACACATATGTACACATGAGCATACACACACACACACACACACACACACACACACACACTCCGCACAAGCTGGCATGGCATTTGAGCACTGTATACTACAAGGGAACTGTTTAATGTAGAAGGCTTGTTGAGAGAACTTTCCTGAATGTAATGGTAGTTGTAAGGGTTAGTTAGAGGTCTCAATCCCATTACAATGCCTAGTTACAAAAATTCCTCTCTAAAGAGAATTTCATAAAATGCAGAGTACAGAATTTTCCCAGAGAATTTTAACGTAAATTTCAAATTACTTAATAACAGCATAGTACCAATCCAGTCAAGCTAAAAATGAAAATAATCAGCATCCAGTCCAATCTGATAAAAAAGTAATTGTTTCCCTCAAGAAAAATGATATTTGTACAAATTTATTTTTATTTTATGTGTATAAATGTTTGCTTGCGTGTATGCATGTGTGTAGTGAATATGAAAAACCCACAGAGGCTAGAAGAGAGCACAAGATCCCCTGGAGATAGAGTCACAGTAAGTGGTTACATGTGGCTGCTGGGAGTCCAACTTGCACCCTCCTCAAGGGCAGTAAGTACTTCCACTGCTGCCACTCCCCTATTATTTTTAAATAAGTTTTTTATTTAAAATTTTAGTATCAGATATGTTGAGGAGAAGCTATATGATCATAAAATAATTAATAGAATAAGAATGATAAATGTTGTAGATGCTGTAGTTAGTAATTAGGCAAATAATTTTTCCAAAAATGTTTAATAAATTAGAAGGGAAAATAAGACAAAAAGAATCAAAGTTGAGTAATTTTAGCGAAGAAAATGTCTAATGACTCAAAACAGTTTTTAGGACTAAAAATACAGTATAAGAAACTGAGATTTAAAGTCTGAAAACACAGCAGACAAGAGGAAGTTACAAAGAATGGGCACACAGGAAGGACGTAAAAATTATCAAAAATTAAGGGAAACATGATGAGGAACAAAGTTAGACCAACTCAGGCATTGAGGATAACATGAAACAGGCAAATAGAAGTACAAACACAATCAGTAAAAATTAAGATAAGACACAAAAACCTTAAAAAAATAATGTTTAATTTTTTATAATTATTGAAATTCAGAACATTTAAGGAGACTGAGAATAAAATATTTAACCTAAGTACATTGTATACATAAGGCTGATAATAAAGAAAAGAGTGCATATGTAAATTAGAGAGAGCACACAACATTTGGGGAACAAAGGATAAAATGAAGAACCCCAGGTATTTTTAAAGTTGGAGTAAAAGAAAACAAGTCCTGGAAAAACAAAAAGAATGAAAGAAGTAACTAACCTAGAACTGTATGCATATCAAATGCCTTCAAAATGAAAGGATTTTTTGTTTCTAAAAGTGGAAAGCTGAAAGAATTCTTCATCTGTACGCTCACTGCCGAACTTATCCTTCACATGGTGCTGGCTTTAGAAGCCTGAAAGATGCACCAGTGAAGTGTTCATTAGTTCTTCCTCCAGGATTTCAGAGAGCCACTGAAGCCAGGCAGCATGCAGCAGGGGAATTTCTGATTAAAGAAGGTCCCCAAGAGGCCATTGCAAAGGTATGAAGGTGAAGCCTGGGTTGGCAGTGCAAGAGCCAGGAGCTATCTGCCAAGGAGAGTGCCATACAGCAGAAAGAAGTGTACGTTGCATGCAGTAAAACTGAGGGGCCTGAGCCATCTAAGCCCTTTGGACACAAAGTCTCAGCCATTGGACATGGAGATGGAGGATTTAGTGTTTTCCTTATTGGGTTTTGGTCTTGTTTTGGTCCAGTATTTCCTCACTATGCCTCTATTCCTCCCTTTTGGACTGAACACATTTTTGTATTTTATATGGTCATGAGCCTATGGGAGACAGTGAGTGGAATGTGGTGGTTTGAATGAGGCTGTCCCCCATAGGCTCCAAGTATTTGGACATTTTGTCCCCAGTTTGTGGTGGTGTTTTAGGAGGTTTTAGGAGGTGTAGCCTTGCTGGAGGAAATGTGTCATTGGGGGCAAGCTTTGATAGTTCTTAAGCCTTGCCAGGTTTTCCAACTCTTCTTCCTATAAGTTCACTTGGTCAAGGTGTTTTATCACAGCAACAGAATTTCTTTTTGTGAATACGCACATGAGTTCAGATGACTGGGGAAGCCGGAGACATTGGATCTACCTGAAATTCACATGACAGTTGATTGTGACCCAAGAGACATGTGTGCTAGGAGCTGTCTTTGGGTCCTTTTCAAGAGCTTTTAACAGTGAGCCATCTCTCCAGCCCCATATGTTGAGAATTTTGCACTCTTTCTTCAAATATATCATCATATTATCATATTCAGTAATATATTGTATTATTATATTAATTAAAATCTGCCTTTGTGTTCTAAAGTAAAAGAAGTATTAAATTCTTCTGCTCAACTGTTTTTACCCCACATAGAATATTTAGCTTCTTCCCTCCAAGCGCATCTGTCTGTCTGGAATATACAATGTCATTCCTCTATGATTTTCAAGAGTCACACATGAGACATATCTGTATTTCAAGTGAAAGCAATGAAAAAAAAGATACAATAACCATAGAGTAAACATGTTGTTGCTATCCAGCTTAATCTTAGCATTATTATAGTAGACATATCAATATTTTAAAATATTAAAAATTTCATTTCTCCAGGGAACCCAAGTAATTCAAAGTATCATGCACCTACTGTTTACCTGAAATATGAATAAAGCAGAAAAGGGGTGTGCCTGAAAGGAAGTAGACTGGAATCTGAAATTGTCATTGAAGCTTTTAACCCTGATAGTAAACTAATGTTACTGTGCTATATATGTTTGTATATGTGTGCACATATGAATATAAAGTAGTATACACAGGAATTTATAAAGTAAACTTTTAAATCCAGGATAGCATACTTATAAAAATGAAAAAAATATAATGCATTCATCTTTTGAATATTGGTAATCAGCATGTCCAGCCCAACCATTTCAGTTATTAGCTCATTCAAAAATGAACACTATTATGACATAGTAATAGAGGTTTGCTTTTCTTATTTTCTAGCTTTATTGAAATAAGACTGTACAGTATAGATTTATTCTGTAGGATTTCTTCAGCTCAGAATCATGATTTTCTGATCTGTTTGTACTACATGTCATGTAGCTTCACTGTTGCTTATCATTCATTGACTCAGCATGCATGTTTGTCCTGCACATTAGACAAATACCTTCAGTAAATCTGTAAATTGTGCTTATACCTTTGCTAATTATTTTATTATTACAGAGTGACAATTTTAACACATTTTTCCAGAAGTTTTTAACACATTTTTTTCAGAAATAACTTGAAGCAGGTTACATAAAATATATATACAATGAAGTTTAACAGGGGGAAAATAGGAATAAGAAATCAAAGACCAAAAGATTTGCCAGCATGGGGTCAACTTCGGTAAAATAATGAAGGTTTCCATTAGCTCTGTTCTTTTATTTTTAAAATCCTACCGAGTTTATTGGGCTTGCTAACAGAACATAGGGTGCGGGTTTATTTACAGAAGAGTGGGTGCCCCCCTATTACCACTGCACTGGAAAGTCCACACTCAAATATAGATCCTGTGACATCCCAACAGCCACACAAAATTATGAGAGAGGCGCCTCATAGCATTCATGGCTTATATATCCTTAGCCCCTCCCCCAAATGCTGCTAAGGTTGATGATTTGTTGGGAGGCGAAACTGACTCCCCCACTGACTCCATGAAGAGCATGGGAAGGAGGTGTGACTATAGCTTATTGGTATAGTGGTAAGAAGACACTTCAGGTTGACACTCTACCTCTTCCTTCAGCTTTTACATTCTTTCCACCAACCTCTTCTGCAAAAGTCCCTGAGCCTTGGAGGGGGTGATAGATGTGGAATGATCTTCCTCTATTGTGGAAAGGCACTGAACTTTCAGGTCTCTGCATCATCTGTTTTCCATGGGCTGTTGGCCCCTTTCAGAGGGATTGTATCTAATATAAAAACACAAAGAGAAAGGTGCAAGAAAATCTAAACAGCAGTTGCTATAACTTAACATATGGGCATAACCACAAATGCTTGGGTGGTACCCTAGCAGGTATATTACACCCATTTAACAAAACAATTGCAATGGCTTCTGCACCAGGGCCTATATCCTCCACTGCAACAGAATATAAAGGACTACTTTAAAAATCTATCCTTTATTAAATTTGAGAACCTCAAAGAAATGGATGATATCTAAAATCATGGGAACCAGCAAAGTTAAACCAAGAAGAGATCAACAGTTTAAATAGAGCCATAATATATAAGGAAATCACAATAATACAAAATCTCCCAACTAAAAAACCACAGGCCCAGATGGTTTTACAGCAGAATTCTACCAGTCATTTAAAGAAGACCTCCAACCAATACTACTTAAATTATTTAAAATGATAGAAACAGAGGGAGAACTTCCAAATTGTTTCTATGAAGCCAGCATCACTCAATACCGAAAAAGAAACAACCAAAAAAGAAAACTATAGACAAATATCCTTGATGAACACAGGTGCAAAAAAAATCTCAACAAAATACTTGCAAACCACATACAGATGTATACAGAAAATATAATTCACCATGATCGAGTAAGCTTTATTCCAGAGATGCAGGGATGCTTTAATATATGTAAGTCAATAAACATCATCAATTATATAAATTGACTCAAACACAAAAAACGTATCATCTCAAAAGGTGTAGAAAAGGCATTTGACAAAATTCAGCATGCATTCATGATAAAAGTTCTAAAGGGAATTGGACTGGAGGGAACACATCTCAACATAATTAAAGCTATATTCAACAAACCCACAGCCAACATCATTCTAAATGGAAAAAAAGCAAAACAACAAAAAAACTGGAACTGTTCCCATTAAAATCAGGAACCAGACAAGGATGTCTACTAGCTCCACTCCTTTTTAATATAGTGCTTGAAATTTGCTAGAGCAATAAGACAAGAGGAGGAAATTAAAGGAGTACTAATTGTAAAGAAGGGGTCAAGTTATCCATTTTTGCAGACAATATGATACTATACATAAGAGATCCCCAAAATTCCACCAGATAGCTCTGAGAACTGATTAACATTTTCAGTAAAGCACATGTTACAAAATTAATCTACAAAAATCAGTTAAGTAATTTGCTAGATATCAGAATTAACGAAAATAAATAAAAATAAATAAATAAATAAATAAATAAATAAATAAATAAATAATAAATTAGAATAACCATGACTAAAGACATCAAAGGTCTCTACAACAAAAATTTAAATTTTTAAAGAAAGATTGAGGAAGATACCAGAAGATGGAAGAATCTCTCATGTTCATGAATTGGAAGCAATAATGTTGTAAAAATGACCATCCTCCCAAAAGCAACAGATAGATTCAATGCAATCCCAATCAAAGCCCCCATGAGATACTTCATAAAATTAGAAAAAATTCTTCAATTTATATGAAAGGACAAAAGACTCTGGATAGCCAAATCAACCCTTTGCTAATATTTTTGATGAATTATAAAATAAAAATTTTAAAGCAGTTCACTTTAAGTCATATTGAGAAAATGTCACCAGGTAGGGAGATAGCTCAGCAGCTAATATCACTGGCTCCTCTTTCAGAGTCTGGGGTTCAGTTCCCAGCATCCATATAGTGGCTAACCATCATTCCTAACTCCAGTTAAAAAGGATTCCAGTGCCCTCTCTGTCTTCGTTAGCACTGAATGCACATGGTGCACTGAAAATACACAAGGGCAAAATGTGTAATAAATATAAATAAAAAATATATATAAATCAAAATAGTATCACTGTGTTTAAAATATGACACCTTAACCAAACGTGGAGCTATATGTCTGTAATGATAGCAATTGGGAGGCTGAGATATGAAACATAAAATAAAATAAAACTTTAATTTATATGTATATGGGCACTATTGATTTAAGCGTTATCAACATAGTTCTGAAGTTCTCAATCTTCTTCACTTGAAAATATTATTACTTTCCTTTATCAATATCCTACTAATGTTGTTGCTTTATAGCTCCTTTATATGAAGCAATTTCTTGGTCATGTTAGATATAATTACTTAAAAGATTGTTTTCTGTATTTCAACTATAATCTATCAATCTTGAATGTGTAATAGTTTACATAAGAAGTACCCACAAAGGCTCCCATGATAAAGATTTGCTTGCAGGTGTCGTAGTTACTTCACTCATTCTTGTGACAAAATAGCAAAGGGAAGTTATGGGAGGAAGGATTTATTTTGCTCATAGTTTGAGGTATAGTCCATTATAATAGGGAGGACATGGTGGCAGAAGTGTGAGGCAGCTGGTCACAATGCACTCACAGAAAGGGATCAAGGAGCAAGGCATTCTGGTGCTCTGCTTGCTTGCTCTTTTTTCTCATCTCAGACCCTAGCCCATGTTCAGGTACTGCCATATATGGGGTGGTCTTCCAACTTTAATCATCCTAATGTAAAACACTTTCACAAATGTGCTCAGAAGTTTGTCTCCAAGGTGACTCTAGACCCTGTCAAGTTGAAAAATCAACATTAACCATCACATGAGGTGATGGAATTTTGGGGTGATGAATATATCCTGGGGTTATAAATTCATTTTTGGATTGATCCCTTGACAGATTTATACTATGATATGGCATTATTGGAAGGTTCAGTTTACTTGAATAAATCAGGTTATTTTGGGGTGCATAAAGATTAATGTACCTTACCCCAAGCCCTTTTATTCTCTCTCTTATTCTGTCCAAGAAACGACAGTCTTTCTATACCTGCTCCTGTCATCACAATTCCGCCTCAACTATAGCCCAAATCAATGGAGCCAACTAATCATGGACTGAAACATTCAAAATAAGAATTAAAATAAAGCTTTCCTCATTTAAGTTGTTTTCTTAGGTATCTGTCACTACAACAAAAGGCTAACTAACAAAGTATTTCATATCAATTAACTTTGCTGGTTTGATAACAAATTTTTCAGATGGTCATAGCATATTCAGAGAGACCTTTTTTCTCTACCCTCTCAGTTTTACACATTTAAAAAAAGATGTGTGAGTGTACTGCTGTATGTATGTAAATATACCTTTGTTGTGCAATACCCATGGAGTTCAGAAGAGGGTGTCAGATTTCCCTGGAACTGGAGTCATGGACAGTTGTTAGCTGCTATGTGGGCTAGGAATCAAACCTAGGTCCTCTGCAAGAGCAGCAAGTGCTCTTAACCACTGAGTCATCTCTGCAGCCCTAATATATTTTGTTATTTGTTAGGATTTGGAGATGGACCATGAAACTGAGTTTGATAATATAGATATAGAAATGCTGGGGCTTTTAGGGGAAAATTCTTCCTTGTGTCATTCAGTCTCTAGAACTTGTGATTCCTTGGCTTATAATTCTTTCCTGCTCTCTTTGAAACCACATCCTCTTTGCATCTTCTAGACCTGTGTTCTTTCTCTAACCATATCTCTGCTCCTAAGTTTTGGACTTGCAAGTTGCAAGAAAATATAATCCTGGGACCCAGAGATTGCATAATGGATATCTTTGAAAGCCCAGCATAATATGTAATTTATGCTGTATATTCATCAGCTTAAGGTAATTTTTATCAGCGTTGTAAATTTAATTATTAATAATTCAAGACTATGTGAATGATTTAGAGGACTTTTTAGTGAAGAGGTAAAATATTTGAGTTTAAGTACTTGTAATAGCATATGGCTTATCTCTTTCTTGAATATTAGAAATATATTTCTTTTGAAACAACATATGTTCACCTCTTTGATAAGATGTGTTTCATATAATCTATATTCAGTGTTTTCCTTAAATGACAGATAGTGTAAAACCTTTGTCTTATCTTGGGGAGATGTTACTTCAACTAGTTAATAATTACCACAGATTTGGGTGGCAACTATTTTGCAGGGTCTCATTCTACATCCATGCAACATCAGGCTTGACAGTGCAACAGCAGTAGACATGGAAGAAGTAGAAGCTTAGAAAGTATTGGCACATTGGGCTTTCAATGAGAACTACTTTAAATAGAAGTATGGGCTGTGCTGTAAAATAATGGGAGTTGGGGGACATAGATGCCTTCCAAACTCAAGTAGGTAGTAGATATATATGTGAAGCCATTTTAAAATCCTCACTCCTGATGAAGCATCAATGTGTATCCATTTGGTGACTCTAAGCAAGACCAGCAAGTTATATCTAAATCAAACCATGACAAAATTGCTGACAGCTTTATTTATGAGAAATAATAAATGGCTTATTTTAAGACACTTCATTTTGGGATGATTTGGTGTATAATCATAACAGAAACAACAGTGCATAGAGAAAGGTGAGTAACATCAAATCTAAAAATGTATCATTAACATTAGCACCATGTACTAGGTAGAGGGTTATAGTGTTTATTTGAAATTAAGGAACAATTGAGAACACTGTTGCTGATGTTAGGGGAAAGGATAAGCAATGTGCTAAAGAGAGTTGGTGGAAATGCTGGACTCAGTAACTCAGAACACTGACAATGTACCAAGTAAATGCAAGGGATTTAGCTAAGAAGATTTTCTGGCAGAATTTTCAGAGCTCCAATTGGTTTTTTTTCAGAAGGTTTATGGGTATTGCAAAAGAGAAATGAGCCAAAGAAGAAAATAGCCAGTTTGCAGACAGAATTTAGGAAGTTAAAATAAAATTTCTTTCATATTTCCAGTTCCTTCACAAAGCAGAAGATACACAAAGTAAAAATGTAAAAATAATGTTTAGAGTTTCTGAAAGATCTCCTGTTGATTATAAAATATGAAAACAATACTTAAAACTTTCAGCTAAACTAAGGGTTTTACGGAATATTAAAGCCATTATTCCACAGTTGGTTTATTTGTAGCCCAGAGTAGGGAGAGGTTAACCTAAAGAAGGTATATAAGTGAAGCTTTTGTAGCAAGGAGTGAACACATTTTACATTCATTGGAAACAGACAAAGACATCTAAGGATTATATCAGCATAGACAAAGGAATGGGCATTCTGAAGGGGAAGAGGCTTTGTGGGCTTGAGGAAGAAGAAAGTCTCTGATACTGATGAGGAATTGCTAAGCTTCTCACTCCAGAGTGCTATGGTTGTAGTAGCTTTATTTTCTTTCAAACAATATGGAAATAAAGTCTTGAAAAAGAAAGCCAAGGTATTCCCAGGGTATCTTTTGCAACTTTATAATAAGCCTATTTCATAGACAAGATCCCAAATGGGTCAGCAAGTATCAGGGCAGAGGTATTGTTCCAAATATTTTTGGGAGCAGAAGCAGAGTATTAAAATTCTCTTATATTAATATGTAACCACCATCTATTGAGTGTATGTGTAAGAGTCTAGATTACCTTTCCATCCTCTGTTTGGTTAGTTTCCTTCTAAGATCTGCACTGGAAACACTTCCCGAAAGCCCCATGCATCCACATCTGCTTTAGATGGTCAGATCCTGGACTCAAACTAAGTCTTATTTTGTAATGGGACTTCTGATGTCCTTAGGAAGGAGTATGCATGTGTTACATATAAAATGTAAATAATGGCAGTCAGAGGGTCAACTATACAAGCAAATTTAAGATGGTCAGGGAAACTTTTTTATTCCTCCCTTAAAAAGGTAGCATAGAAGTCCACCCCCACATTGATCGAGGACTTGTTTATATGACTTACAATGATCAGAGAGGTATCATCAACTACAATAGAAGAGGATGTTTGATAAACACTAGCATATATGCATAGCTGGTGCAGAAGTTTGGGGACACAGAGATGTATCAGCTTTTCAAAGGCCCGAAAATAAGGATGAGACTAAAATACATCCCCAGTACAATTCCATCCCTTCGAAATGTCCACAGCTGCCTATGTGTACCAGGTAACATTGTGGTACATGTCTTCACGGTATCTAGCTCCAAATTATTGAATAAACGAGTTTTGGTGAGTAAAAAATGTTTTAAGATACTTCCTTCTAGAATATTTTATTATACTCTGAAAGACAAAATTAAATGCTATTAATTTATATTTTATAAAAAAAATCTTAGATGTCAGGGCTGGAGAGATGGCTCAGAGGTTAAGAGCACATTGGTTGCTCTTGGTCTTTCAGACTACCAAAGTTCAGTTTCCAGCACCCACATGATGGCTAACAACCATCCATAACTCTAGTTCCAGTGGATCAGATGCACTCTTCTGACCTCCACGGGCATAGCATGACATGGGTGCATATATACACATGCAAGCAATACTCTCATACATATAAAGAATTAAAACAATATATATGCAATATATTCATACACATGAAAAAGTAAAGAATTGCAGTCTTCTGTGGTCCTACCTATCTTGAGCTCCTTTTTTCCCTTTATCCCCAAAGTTCCTTGTATAACCCTCCTTCCTACCTCTCATTTACATGCACCCATTTTATCCATTTCTCCCTTAGTAAGGTGTGTCTCCTACTAAGGTGTGAACCTGTTGGTTCTCAAGTTCCTTCTTTCCCTTTACCTCCCTGGTTTCTTTTCATTATCTTGATTTCTTCAGTTACTTCAGTGTACATACTCAAATACAAGGATTTGGTGCCAGGATCTTCATATGAAGGAGAAAATATGCCACTTGTTTCTCTGTGTTGGCATTACTTCACTTAGTATAACAGTTTCTAGTTCTGTCCATTTACTTGCAAATTTCATGATTTCATCTTTCTTTACTACTAAGTAGAACCATTGTGTAAATATACCACAGTTTCATTATCCACTCATCAGTTGAGGGAAAATTAGGTTGCTACCATATCTTAGCAATTGTGAAAAGAACAGCAACAAACATAGATATACAAGTATCTCTGCAATAGGTTGAGTCCCTTGGTATATGCCAAGGAGTGGTATAACCAGGTCAAATGGTAGGTTCGTTTTTAGTTTTGTAAGAGTTCTCCACACTGCTTTCCATAGGGGTTGTATGAATTTGCAATCCTCAGCAGTTCATGAGCATTCCTCTTTCCCCATGTCTTAGTTTGTTTCATCATTGCTGTGACAAAATACTCTGACCAATACCAACTTGGGGAGGAAAGGGTTTATGTAGCTTACAACTCCCAGCTTGCAGTTCATCAGGGAGCCCAAGGTAGGAACTCAGGGCAGGAACCTGGAGGCAGGATCTGGAGCACAGGCCATGGAGGAATACTGCTTACTGGCTTGCTCCCTGGCCCCTGCTCAGCCTGCTTTCTTATGCAACACAGGCCCTCATGCTCAGGGGTGGCACCACCCACAGTGGGCTGGGCTCTCCCACATCACTCATCAAGAAGATGCCCTTCAGACATGGCCACAGGCCAGTCCAATAGAGACAATTCCCCAATTGTGGCTCCCTCAACCCAGGTGTGTCAAGTTGACACTAAAGCTATCCAGCACACCCCACATCCTTTCTAGCATTTGGCATCATTTTTTCTCTTAATCTTAGTCAGTCTGACTAGGGTAAGATGAAATCTAAAAGTGGTTTTAATTTGCATCTCTCTAATTACTAATGACGTCAACCAGTTTTTGAGATGTTTCTTAGTCATCTTTCTTTCTTCTTTTGAGAACTCTCTATTCACATCCTTAGCTCATCTTTTAATTGTGACACTACCTTTCTTGATTCTCTGTTTTTCTGAGTTCTTTATTTTTCTGGATGTTAAACCTCTGTCAGATGTGTGACCCTACTGCTGAAGACAGAACATACTTCAGGCAGACTTTGGAGCAATGGAGCTGGAACCGACTCGGAAGCCACTTCCCTTACATAGTGCTTTGGAGAGCACTATGTAAGTTGTTAAGGGAGAATGTCCATCAATGGTCCAACATCAGCTTCAAGATCAAATAACCACATTAATGACTGGCACAGCATATGACATTGGTGGAGTAGTGACACTTTTATCTTGGGGGCAATCAACAACTTCCTAATTGGACTAGAAGCTCACTCAATGGGAGGAAACTCATGTGTGGTACTGTAAACATGCCAAATACACAGGACTGGAGAGGTCATAGATCTTAGAGAAAACCCCAAAGACTGTCACATCCTTAGACTAATGTAATTTCTTACTATGTGCAAAATATATATCCATATATTTACAAATATCCCAGTCATCGCTTATCAAAGGAGCTTCTTTCGCACCACAGACTATTACAGAGTACTACAAATGGTCACATATATACATTGTCGGTGAATTGCCAAAGTCTAAGGGGCACATCTTCAATGCAACTTTTATACCTAAGACTCATGTAACATAGAAGAAGGGGTAAAGAGGACACTAATGAACATCTCAATTCTCATTAATGATGCTCCCTTCAACAGAGGGCCAGGAATACAAACGGTCACAAATGGCCAAAGCATAGAGATTAAAAGTCAGCAGAGTGTTGGTCCTTGGACAGTGCTCCTACATTAAACTTCACTCACCCAGGGATTAAGAACCATTGAAGAAGAAGGGGTGGAAAGATTGTAAGACAGTGAAGAGGTGCATGACCATATGGAAATAGAGTTCTATAAGCTCCTGGGACCCTGCTCATTCCAATCTTCATCAATGGTGTCAGCATGCACAAGACCCATGCAAACTGAAGCAGACAAAAACCCAGCATAGGACTGGGGAAATAGACAGCAAACCCCAATCTTAACTGAAGCACTATTGGCAACTGACTACTGCTGGAGGAGGAAGAGCTGATCTTCCTAAAGTGAGAGACTCTAGATAAGCTGACCAGACCTCAGTAGATGAACTGCACTGAGATATGTCTGGGGACACTACCTTGACATAGTAGGCCTTAATACAAATGACAGAATGTTTAAATTCAGGTGGGATAGGTGGCTATTGGAGGGTGCCAGAGGGGAAGGGGGTATAAAGATGATTAAGATTGATTGAGATGTTCTATATGAAGTATACAAAAAAAATCTAAAACATTTTAAAGCAATTTTTAAAAGGTAAGAAAATATATATAAAAATCTTAGTGTAGAGCTTTTACTTTTGTTGATATGGAATCAGAAAAAGTAGTAATTTCTGTATTACAATTCCTAAAGCTGCGATTATACTCTTTGATCTTTGTACAATTATAAATTGTATTTTCCTGGTTTTTTTAGCTTATTGTGTTGTTGATTTATCTCATTTACTATGTAATATAACTTCAGACTTGATGTGTTTCTATTTTAGTTTTATTTAGTATTTTGACTATATTTTTTAAAATATTTTATTTATTATTTTTATTTTATGTGTATGAATGTATAACCTGCATATATGTAAGCATGCCCGTGTCATGAAATGCCTGCAGAGGTCAGAAGAAGGTGTCAGATTCCCCTGGAACTGGAGTTACAGATGGTTGTTAGCTGCCATGTGGCTGCTGGAAATCTAACCACAGTCCTGTGCAAGAACAGCCAGTGCTCTTAACTGCTGAGTCATCTCCCCAGCACTGACGGTTCTGTTCTTGAATATGTTTAAATTTTCTTCTTCTCTCATTGTTAAAACATCACCTTTCTAAAGTGCAATTTATATGTGTAAAAATCCTACATCACTAATGTATGCAATTTGATGAGTTTGAACAGGGGCAAGTACCTCCACAGCCATCTCCATAAATACTTCTTTTACTTCTGTGGCTTTGTAAAATTTTGCATTATGTAAGGCTAACCTTTCCTCTTGAGTCTCTTTGATGCTTAGGGCACCTTATCTGAGCATCACATGGCCCATAGCAGTGTCAAAACAGAAACTAAGAAGGTTTCTACCGTGGATTTTCATGATGTCCCATCTGTGTGCCAGCTAAAACAAATGGATGCACAAATACTGAGTCATGTGATTCCTAATTATACTTTTACAGTAAAAGGCTTTTAACACACAGAGACAAACTTCTCAGCACACTTTCAACTTCTGATATATGTATGCTATTTTGTTAGTTTTCTCCAAACACTGGACAGAAGCAACTTAAATAGGAAATATTTCTTTTGATCATGGTTTTGTATAGTTCAGTCCGTAGTTGCTTGGCTATGAAGTCTTCAGCTCATGATGGATGGGAAGTAGAGACCGAAGACAGGGCTTGGGGCCAATCATAAGTTTCAGTTACCTTTCTCCATCTAGGCCACACAACCTAATGTCTCCACATACTGTCCAGATAGTGCCACCAGCTGGGCACCAAGCTTTGACAAACACGAGCCTATGGGAAACATTTCATATTCAAACTTTAAAATTATTTTGCAGGTGAGCTGTGCCAGAAGTACTTGAGGGAGGGCCTGCAGTCAGACTGGTTGCTGAGAGGAAAGCTTCACTGGGCCCATCTCTCTATATCATAGACACTGCTGCCTTTGACTGGCCTTGGTCGTCATAGCTTCAAGAAGAAACAGGATCTTGATAAGCTTAGCTCTCTGAGCTGAAGTCCAAAGCTTGGCAGATAATGAACCAGTTTGACCCCACGGCCCTAATCAACCTCTTGGACCAATCTCTCATCTACAAAACCAGAGCCAGCCAGCACACCTCCACAAGGCTCCTTGGCCAATAGCACTACTGTGGTAAAGATTCGGGTACTCCTGGGACAGGTGGTCGCCTGAGCCCTAAAAACAATCAGATATTGACAAAGAAGAAGTTACAGGACTTATTAAGAGAAGTGGAACCTAATGAGCAGTTGGATGAAGATGTGGAGGAAATGCTGTTACAGATCACTGATGGTTTTATTGAGAGTGTGGCGACAGCAGCCTGCCAGCTCGCTGGGCATTGCAAGTCCAGCACCCTGGAGGTGAAAGATGTCCAGTTGCGTCTAGAGCATCAGTGGAATATGTGGATTCCAGGATTTGGCTCTGAAGAAATCTGACCCTACAAAAAAGTTTGTACAACAGAAGCTCATAAACAGAGAATGGCATTGTTCCAGAAAACAACCAAGAAATAACATTTAGAAAGTCAGGGAATGGCCAACAATGTATTTGGAGATACTTGAGCTGAGACCTCAGCCATCTCATCCTTGGAATTTTTTTAAATGCTTTACAGAGAAGCACATGTTTTTATTAACAGTGCAGCAAAATCTGTAATGACTGAGAAGATCTGCCAAAAGAATAAAGCCTCCTGCCACCCCCCGAAGTATTTTGTGCTCTTAGTGACATCAATGATGAACTACTACTCACCAAACTGTTTTCTTGTTTTTGTTTTTGTTTTTGTTTTTTTGGAAACAGAACTTTTGGTTGTACATTTCTACTTTTTCACCTAAATTCACATATCCAACTGCTTACTTATGTGTTCAGGTTCCAGTTTTAACATTGGACCCTTAATTTTAGGATTTCTAAATCAAGAAATGGAAATTATCCAACATCTTTATCCAGAATTCTGTGCTTTATTTAGCTGAGACTGAATGTGTAATTAGAACTTCTAAAATAAATCTTGGATTTCTCCAGTCATGAAATAAAATTAAAGTCATAATACAGCTATATTAGATATTGAAGTAGAAGGTGAATAACTGGCTAATTAATTCCATATATATCATCTCCTTTTTTCTGCACCAGTCATGATGCTAGTTACAAAGAAATGAAAGATTTAATCTCCATCTTCAGGCATCAAAGGAATCACTGTTTTGTGGGAGATATACACTTATTCTGAAGGAAATGGATGCAGCAATAGCACTGAGGAGAATTTGTGAGGAGTGCCGTTAAAGAAAACAGGACGGCTATCTGATCAAGTTCTGAGATGGCAAAATCAAGCAGAGAAAATCTTTTTCAATTTAATAAATATAAATATTTTTTTCTGTCTTTTGGGCACAAAATCATTCAACACGTTTTTTGGTTTTTTTTTTTTTTTTCATGATAAGCTGCAGCACAGTGGTTAAAAACACAGATCTAAAGTCAAACTACTCTGATTTAAATCTCAACTTCACCAAGTAACTAATCTGGTAAGTATGGGCAAGTTAATCAACCTTTTTATACTTCAGCATCTGCATCAACAATGTGCTGTTAACAATACAAAATACAGGTCTTTTCAGAGGACGGTATGATTTAGGGTAAGGCCTGGGAAAAATTAATGTATGTCAACATTATTATTCTCAAAAGAAAAATTAAAACAGTTGGCTCTAGAAAAGGAATAAATCATGAAATGAAAAGAACATATTAGAAATTATGTACATTATTTATCTTAAATTTTATTTTTATTTTATCTTTCATTATTTATGGAATTTTTGTAAATTTCATACAATATACTTTAATTACATTTAGATCCCCTTCTGTATTGGTACCCCATTACTACTCCTTCACCCCAATTCATGTACTCATATATATAATATATTAAGGCCTATATAGTCAAATTTATATATGTGTATGTATGTGTTTGTATATGTGCATAGGGTTAAATTTATACATACACATACACACAGACATACTCATAACACCACATACACACCCCTTAAGATCTATAGAGTGAAATTTGTGTCCCCCAAACTCTTCTATTACATCCACTAGAGTCTGATCAAGCTAACAAGAGTCTCACCCTTAAAGAAGACTGACTCTCCCCTTTCCAGCAGCCATCAGTTATCAATATTCCTTCTGATAGGATTGGGGTTACTTACCCCTCTTCTCTATATCTGTACTTGGATTTTGCCTGATTTGAATTTTGTGGCATTTGTGCATGCTCTCACTATTGTTATTAATTCACTTGGGTCATTGCCCTGGAAACTGTCTGGAAACCTCTGTTTCCTTGTAGTCATCTACCATCTCTGGTCATTATAATATTTCTGCTCCCCCCTTCCACAATGATCCTTGAGCCTTAGGAGTCAGAAGTTTGATATAGGTTTCCTATTTAGGAATAAGCACTGTACAGCCTCTTATTCTCTGCATGTTGGTCAGTTGTAGATTCTCTCTGTTAATCACCATCTGTTGAATAAGGATGTTTCTCTGTGAGAGTTGAGAGATGCCCTACTCTATGGGTATAACAATAAGTCATTAGAAATCAGTTTAATACTGTGTCTGTAACAGAACAATAGTATTAGGCTCTCCCCTATCACCTATGTCGCCATCTAGTTACATGTTCCTAGGCCTGATGTTAGGTATTGATTAGTATATGGCATAGGGTCCATCTTATGAAGTGGACTAAATCCAATTTAAAAAGTTCTTGGTTCCATAATATTTGTGCACTATTGTTCCAGTGGACTTATCTTTCCAGGCCAGTTTTTGTAGTTCACAGGATTCATAGCAGAGTAAGGCTGATGACTAATTTTTCTCTCCAGATAGCTTGCCTAGCACCTTTCATTACAATGAAAGCCAGCCTTAGAGATGAGGCTTTGAAGTTGGCACCAGATTTCTCCTTTTTTTGTTCTATAGCTCATGAATGCAATGTCTTCTGAAATAGGCTCTTTCTGTGAAGATGTGGTAGGTGACCAAGAACAGGGCCAATGGCCAGTATTATTTTAGGGCATGGAACCCCTGTCCAACAGCTTCAAAAGATTTCAAAACAACTTCAAAAGTATGAGGAGGGAAACTAACACTAAAGGCCTTTAGAAAAAGCCACAGGGAACTCTACCAGTGCAGAAGCTTCTACAAGTACACATATATACATTGCAAAAAGAGATTAAAAGTAATTACCTTATAATAGAGGGACATATCCCCTACTAGGCACCATAGGCTAGCAAGGTAAAAAGCTCAATGCCAGGAATGGACTCCCCCTTGACAAGCTGTTAAAAAATTTAGAATCCCTTCTAGTAGTCTTTATTGCATACCTTTTATTTTCTTCAACTAGTCTCATTTATTTGGGATGATCTCTAAACAGATATGTGTAGGTATATTTACATAAAAAGAATCAAGAGAAGGTTTGTGTTACCACATCCTTTTCTCAAAATCATGGAAGAATTAAGTAGTGATAATCATTGTATTAGATAACCATAAAGGGCTTTCTCTTAGTGAATTGGAATCTATTTAAGATTTCTCTTTATTTCTCACTAGTTAATAACATAAGAAGATTTGATTAATCATAACATGATTTATAACATATTGATGATGTCTTTGTGGCTCATTGAGACTTCTATAATGTGATTCAAATTATTTCATCTTAAGTATTATACTTTATAAATGTCTAGGGTAACAGATTAGCATTTTTCTAATATGAATTTCCTAAATTTTTTCTTAGTGGGAATATTCCCTTCTGTCCAGTTGTCTGATTAAATAGCATATGACTCTGTAACTGGAGAACTGGTTTAATTAGTGTGCTGTGCTGAGTCAAGGCTGAGTTCTCAGGCAGGGGCTCTTGGCTCTGCTCTGATTCACATCTAAAGAGTGCAATCTAACCCTCTCAGGTCTGACACATGGCAAATAGGAGAAGTGCCCCATTAGGTAATGTGACTGCATTCAAACAAATCTGTCACAATTGCTGAGGGAGCAGTACCCACTCTTCAGTTGCTGCTGGTGTTTAGTACTATTATTTTTGTTTAGGAAAGGCAGCACAGTGTAGCTTACATCCAATAACTCAGATACCTTTGATCCCAGGTTTTGCTGTGAAATCAGAAATTGTTTTCTTTGAAATATAACCAATTTAATGAGTGTCATCCTCTGTAACCCTAGAAAGTTAGCCAATGTTAGTGTAAGTATCCTTTTCAGTTCTCAACATGTTGGAAATATGAAGACTTTCAATTGAGAAAGATATTTCTAGGTACTGAGATGCACTGATTATCAAATCTTGAAGTCTAGTAAAACAATTCTATGTAGACAAATGTCTTACCAATACAGGCTTCTAATCCATTCGTTCTAGTGAATATCTTTACCTATCCAACATGTTGGAAATATGAAGACTTTCAACTGAGAACGATATTTCTAGGTACTGAGATGCACTGATTATCAAATCTTGAAGTCTAGTAAAACAATTCTATGTAGACAAATGTCTTACTAATACAGGCTTCTAATCCATCCTTCTAGTGAATATCTTTACCTATCTTTAACTATCATTTTGAAACAGTACATATTCTTCCCAGATTTTTTTTATATTCCATAAATACTCTGTATCAGTTGCTGTTTCCAAGTACCAGACCAGAAGCAACACAAAGGAAGAAAGGTTTATCTTAACTGACAGCTGAAGAGGGATTACAGCCCACGATGCTGGATAAGGAAAGGTAACAGGAGCTTGGTGGTCACATTGAAGGAAACAGAAAGCAGACACATGGGGAAGGATTATCAAGCCTCAAAGTTCACTTCTAGTCCCTCACTTCCTCCAGCAAGGCTCTACCTCCTAACGGATCCACAATTTCGTAAAACAGCTCCACCAGCTGGGAAACAAGTTTTCAAATTCATAAGCATATGGAGAATATTTCACATTCAAATCACAACACACAACACTAAATAATAAAATGTGCCTGAGGGGAATTGATGTGACAGGTATTGGTTAGTTATATGGAAATTATCAAGAGTAAGTACACTGCATTTGCAAAATTTTTTTTAAATATGAAAACTAAAACCTTATGTAAGTAAACTCTGCACAGAAATAATTTACAGGAAATAAGGGCTGACTAGTACACATTTCTGTTTTTAAACAGCTTTTACATTACAAAAATGTGCCTGAATTCAAATTTTTACACACTTAGCAATGTTTTAATATAATGTTTCTCAGTATCAGTGTCTCACCAAAAAGTGACTACTTCATTGCACATTTTCTTCTAAGCAGACATAAGCTGTGGATGTATTGTAAGTGGGCAAAATGTAGTAATTGTGACATTATTTGGAACTAGCATTTTATGTCAGCCTTTAGAGACATTAGTATTTAGAAACCGTTGCCTTAACGTGTGCTATGTAGGACCTTTTTAAAAATGTTTCAAGCAGGTATGTTGGTGCACACTTTTAATTCTAATATTCAGGAGGCACAGACACTAGAATCTCTGTGAGATTGAGGTCAGCTTGATCTACATAGCAAGCCCCAAGCCAGCAGGGAAACTATAGGCAGACCTTGCCACAAAAATCCAGTAAAAAAAAAAGAAAAAAGAAAAAATTTCAGTCAGTGCAGCAATGACATAAAGGGGGAAAAGAAAAAATGTCTAATTTAGAGTAGGTTCAATAAGCATATTAATCTGATATCTTTGTCTTTGAAGATTAACTATATTGCTATAATGTTTACATAAAGTAATTCCTATTTTACTCTGCAGGTGGGGGTTATGAACACCCAGTTCAACTAAATTAGATCATTACCGAAAACATGATGGACCTGGCAGTGACTAGTGCACTTTAACTCTTATCATCAGTCAGAGTTACAATGCTTGATTAAGACAGCTGTCCTGCAGTTAACTAGCTCATGCTTAGTAATCCATTGCAGTCTCTGAGACTAATTTTCTTCATTTAAAAATAAGTTTTGGTGCATGTATATATTCTATTCTGACAAGCCTAAATAAACTTGTTAGGACTATGAACTGGAAGGCAGATATCTAAGTGCAAAACTCCGATATGCTGTCAATTATCTATATATTATGGAATTTTTAAGTGATGATGTTTGTGAGCCTTACTTGGCTTATTTGTAAGGTGGACATGATATTAGTGTGTATTATAATGTGAGGTTATTGTCAGTATATACACATGTGTGCACACATGTACTTTGCTTTGAAGTTCATTTGATGTGAATTAAACTATAAAATGTTAACCGTTATTTGGTTAGTAATGATTTGGAGGCTTCCACATTGAAAATCAATACAAAGATCAAACTCTCAAGAACAAAAATCCTGTATTATTTACCTTAAATTTTACTGACTACAACCCAATGCCTAACATATAGTCATTACCAATATTTCAGAATTAATCAAATGTGTTGATTTTAGTTTTATAGTAGTCATGAATCTTTAGAAATAGAAATATGCCATTTGATTATAATTTATGCAAATATTAGTAATGATAAATGACAGTGAACTTTTATTAATACCCAATACCAAGCCAGGCATTCCCTTCTATTTGTTGCCTTCTTGCTTTATATTTGTCATCTCCAAGCCACATATCTACAAGAAAGCCACATTTCTACAAGAAAGGATATATTATCATTTGTAGCAAAAATGAACAATGGTCATGCTTAGTTTATCTATATAAGCTTAAACTTTATTGGTCAAGAAGCTGTGAAGGAAGATCTAATTTCACTACCAGCTGTGAAATGCAAATTGAAACATCCCCCTAAAATATATTATCCAACTGTATAAATTAATGATTAAAAATAGCTCTAGGGGGCTGGAGAGATAGCTCAGTGTTTAGGAGCACTGACTACTCTTGCAGAGGACCCGGGTTCGATTCCTAGTACCCACATGATCGCTAAGAACCATCCTTAACTCCAGATCCAGGGCACTCCAATGCCCTATTCTAACCTGCACAGCATTGCACGGCATGGGTGCACTCACACACATGCAGGCAATACAGTCATATACATAAAAATAAGAAAATATTTTTTTAAAATAGCTCTAGAATCTATTGCTGAGAGATGTTAAACTAAATATGATATGCTCACATATTAATGATGAATATGAATTGTCATCAGCCTTTTTGAGACTAATCTGGCAATATCTATTAAAATGAAAATTCAAATATGTTTCAGTTCAGGTTATTAGTTCTATGGAATTGTCTTGGAATTAACAGGGATGGTAGCAAGAAATGTATATAAACGTGTGTTTGGGGGATTTTTGTAATGGTAAAACAATATTCATGTGATCCTCAGGAAAACTGTGCCAATGGTTATTTATAGCAACATTAAGAAATATGCACCTTTAACACATAATGAATTATAGCAATTAGTTGAATTTTGTCTGTTTTCTTAGATTTTAAATATTGTATAAAAACATTGTTTAAGATTTTTTTTCTCTTAGAAAATTTCATACATGTAATACACTACTAACCATAGGGAAATTATTCTGTTGAAATTCAGAATAACTAGGACTTGCATAAATTGACATTTAGTATCACTTGATTTTCAGTTTGCCATTTCTCCCTCATTCCTCTGTTTTCTCTTACATTGAGTGATTAAGACAAGACTATTCTTCATACTTCACAGAGGACAAATGCTGTGACTTATTTGATAGCATATTGCAAGGTTTTCTTCTTTCTAAAGTCTTTTTCCCCACTTTTTAAAAAGGTTCTATTAATTAAAAGGAACAGTCAACAGAATGTAATGACAGCATGCTGATTCAGAGAAAATATTTGAAAGTATACATCAGGTAAGTGGTTACTTAAAATATGTAGGAAACTGACATATCATGATGGGAGAGAAGACATTAATAATTAAATTAGGAATGGGGTAAAGACTTGAATAGACTAATCTCCAAAGCAAATATAGGATTGGCCAACAGGTGACATTCATATATTACTTATATCATATATTACTCTATAGCAATGGAAAAATAGCTGGAAGGTTGTGATGATGATAACAGAGAGACTCCAAAGAGGTGAGCTAAGTAAAGAGTGGCTAGAATAAAGACTACATATGAAACACTGAAAACCCAAGCTGGTACTGATCTGGAAGTTTCAACCTAGATTTCATAATGCTGGAAGATGCTATGCATGCTAACAGAGAAGAAAGTAGTCATCAATCTTACCCAGCTGTGAATGCCTTGAACTAAAATAATGACTGGTCTGGCAAGCTACACCCCGCCCCCAGTGCAATAAGGGCATGGATGTTATGGAAGTAATGAACAATTCTCTGATTAGATTTAAGGCACACTCTACAAGATGCAACCTATGGCTGGCACTAGTATTGGGGCCAAGAATCTGTGGCTGTATAGACCCTAGGCCCTAGGGGTGAACCTACTAGCAATATTCTACTAAATGGGCATATTAAAATTACTCCTAAATGACTTATTACTGTATTAATCGATCTCTCAAACTTCATCAAAGAAGCTTCTTTTTGTAGTAGAAGGCTGTTATCATAGAGATCCACCACTGGTCAACACATAGAAAATAAGAGACTGAAGCATGCTCAGCCCCCAAGGGTGCATAACCATATGACCACTTTCCCCAAAGATCAAGGATTATCCCAGAGGAGGGAGTGGAAGGATTCTAAGAGTCAGAGGTAGTGGATGGATACAAGGAAGCAGTACTTCCCAGACAATAAGGAGATTGCACATATGAACTCCCAGCACATGAGTCTACCTGCACAAGATTTGCTCAAGCTCAAACCAGTCAAAAGCCAACCATGGAGAGGGAATGGAGGTCGAAATGAACTCCTCCTGCCTTTAGCAGGGGAGCTATTGGCATTTTTCAGCAGCTGTGTCAGGAAGAGTCAGTTTTCATGAATGATGTTACCCTCCCTTAACCACAATCTAGGGCAGGTCAATACACAAGAGTATGTGGGCAACATATATTGGACTCAGTAGAGGATAAAGAACAGGAAGTTGGTGGTTAGGGTGTTGGGGTGGATCTAGGACGTATTATGAGTGGGGGAAATATAATCGAATACATTGTATGAACTACTCAAAGAATTAATGAAAAATATTACAAAAAATGATAATAAAGGGTACATAAACTATATGTTTGAAAATTGTATTTATATCTATAACTACCCCCACAGACATGTGCATACACATCTTCATAAAGATAATTAATTTTTTTAAAGTGAAATAAAGAATATCACATGAAAGATTTTCAAATTCTTGAGAGATATGTCTTGAACACATTGAAACACAATAGTAGCATGTTTGTTATATAATGCAGATAAAAACAAAGGAGAGGAAACTCAAGTGCTTCCATTAGATCATAAAAGGAGTTACTATGCTTGGGAATGTCAGAAAGAAGTCACAGACCTGTGATGAGATGTTGGTGAATGAGCAGAGAGCTGCAATTTTCTGTACAACATTATTTTTAGAATAACATTTCACCACATGTTAGCTTGTGTTCGCTTAAAACTAGTCAATGATCTGAGTTCTAACTGGTCAACTAGGCTATATTAGAATATGATTAAAGATTGTGTTTTATAAAAATTACTGAACAGTTGCAATGTTACTAGTATTACTGTAGGTGAAGATTATGTTTGGTTCTATTGCACCAGAGAAATGAATGTGTGCTCCATATGTGAATCATTTGATTTAACAGAAATGAATAATATCTTAAGATACTCCATGAAAGAGTATTGATAATCAATTTTCAAAACAGTAACTAGTATTGATTTTAACAGTGCCCAAACTCCACTTCCCCTTTTACATTCTAGTGAGTGTGTGGAGGAACTGCAGCAAGAGAAAAGCAAAAAGAAACTAACAAAGGAACAAAAGTTAATGAGGTTGTAAAAGGAAAAAACACTCCCCCAACTCCCTGAAATAAAACGCAGAACTATCTGTCAGTTTACTTGTTGTCTTTTGTGCTGTAATTAGTTTTATATTTTCCCTTACTTTTTGGTCTAGTGACATGCTCAATAGCCAAGCAGTGGGATTCACCCACACCACTTCTTTTTTAATTTGTTACCTGCTTTGAGGATTTCCCTTGATTCACTCGGCTATTTCCCTAATGGTACTAGTGACACAAGTCTCATGTATGACAAAAATCTTTAGTATCGTGTATGACACAAGTCCCATGACATATGTATGACCACCTCCTACATAAGAATTGCATCCTTGCTCTTTATGTCAGCCGTTATCAATCACAAAATCATTTGAAATGTTCCTTCCCAGTGTGGCAATCTTGAGGACACATGAACTCCATTCGTGAATGTTCTGCATAAGTATGACACACACACGCGCATATATAT
>NW_008333311.1:995137-996140 GCF_000622305.1 Nannospalax galili | reverse complement strand
TATATATATATCGTTATCATACAAATAAGCATTTTTCTCCTTAGTTATGACAGCACAAACTTATCTCTTTACTATTATAAGAACATGCAAACTCTGGGAGTGCCTAGAACTTCCTTTACTGCCTGACTGACTTCTGGGAATGTTGTCCTGTGTGATTCCTGTGGAGTAGGGATATGCCAACCAAGTGATCTGCACTGTTTTCTGACTTTAATGCTTTACTGTGTACTCACGCCTGCTTATATATATAGCTCTTCCTTCATTCCTTTCTCCTCCATTTGCATCCTTCAGCATTCCTTTTTATTGGTTAAGGTCCTTCAAGCCCCAAATGATATTTCCTAGACATTTTCACTACTTACTTCCAGTTAGAATGTATACCAGAAGGTACCAGTATTAGGTTATAAAACAAAATGGATGGAGAAGAGGGAGTTCTCTTTGTTTCTTTAGTTGCCTAACCTCAGGCAAGTCATAATCTCTAGCCTGAGTATACTCCCAGCAGCAGTAGATGATTCCATCACCCAGCAGTTCTGGAAGAACTGCTTTGGTCCCAGCCTTTTTTATGTGCATCCCTTTAAAATTTTGCCCTTCTTCTGACAGTGCTAGGACAACTGTGTGGTAACTTCTGTGGTCCAGTGTGACAGTGCCACATAAAAATTTCCTCTTGGAATCATTTAATAAAGAAAAAGCAGAATGTGTTATGAGGAGCCCTGACTTCTCTCAGAACTGCTCTGAACAAAGGATTTCTTCTCATATTCATTGAACAGCACATCACTAAAGGTATGGGGAAGGAATGAGGAATTTTGTCTCCAATAATCCTTAACAATAGTTTACAGGACAAAGAATTATTTTTTTCTGATCTTATTTATCTAGTACAGCATACAAAGCTACAAACAGACATAATAAGCCTATGCCCATATGTTGCTTTGTATACTTATGTGGGATAAGTTGTTTTTTAACATTATTGCTGATTTCAGGTGTGGTCTTAGGTCTTATTGCCACTGCCACC
>NW_008333311.1:984548-995012 GCF_000622305.1 Nannospalax galili | reverse complement strand
TTTTTTTTTTTTTTTTTTTTTTTTTTTTGAAACAGGATCTCTCTGTGGCCCCAGCTGATCTGGAACACTGGAACGCACGATGTAGACCAGGCTGGCCTCAAACTCACAGAGATCTCCCTGCCTCTTCCTCCTGGGTTCTGGGGCTAAAGGCATGTGCCACCATGCTCATCTTCAGCTTAAATTGTAACCATGAATTACATCAGGACTCCAAAACATAGAGAGATTGGTCGCATTATTTTTCTTACATGCCAGTTAAATTTAAACAAGCTGAATGAATTTATAGCAGGAAAACAGATTGAATACATGGTTCTAAATAATTTCAAAACATATAACTAATTTTCAAAAATTCAATTTGTGGTTACCAGAAAAGTCATTTCCACAGTCCAGCACCAACAATGTGGAGCTTCTATGTGGGGTCTTACTTCATGATGCTCCTGTAGTGGCACTGCCGTTACTGTAATTACCTCTGGATCCTTCTCTCAGACTTGGATTTGTGTCTCACCCTCAGACTCTCATTTCCCCCCAAGTCTTAGCGGGTGCAATTGTTAATATTCTCTGAGTCTTTCCCACATCTTCTTTTGGCTATCTCAGCCCTTCTTAGCTCTCTAATGAGTGCCTTATCTTAAATTCCTCTTCAAAAAATAAGATCGTGTGTTTTCCTGACTTAAGCAAGTGAAGAATGTGTTGCATCATCAGTTTAGTCAGTATTTTTAACTACTATAGAATCTGAACCTAAAGTTTGAATTTCTGACATAAAATTTCTGCAGGTATAGAAACTTGACAGCTTCACAACTGGGCTTCTGAAAAAAAACATAGGGATTTTTCCATAAGGTTAGATTAGGCCTTATGGAATGAAAAACCTTTAACAAAATTATTGATCTGCAACCATCTGACTTCCACAATGTCTCTCAGTAAGCCCTTTACTCTAGTCATACCAAAAGCAGTGCATTTCTCTAAGTGCTATGTTCTGGCATGCATCTATAATTTTTCACAAATTGTTTTTTTCTGTGTTCCACCATTCAGCTTCACACTTTATGTCTTCTAATATTAAGATGGTAATGCTAACCCCAAAGATGACTTAGTATCCAGTGCCTAGCCTCAACACAAACAAAAGAATTATTAGCTTCTTTATTTGATCTCATATTTATTTTTCTATTTTATTTTCCAGTGCTTAATTATGAAGCAGAAAATTGCTCCCAGTAATTAAATTCCATAGCCAGAATATCAGATACAAAATCCTAGATCTATCATTTACTCTCTGTGCTACTGTAATAATTCACATAATTACTACAAATAATAAAGCTCTCTCAGCTTCAATCTCCATGTGTTCCTAAGTTGGCATACTTTAGAATGAGCTAAAGTATGTAAAGAATCTAGACTAGCTCTTGATATATTAACAACATTTTATGAAAGTCATTGTTACTATTACTATTTCTAAATAGCTATTTCTAGTAGGATAGTAACATACTATATATGGGTTCAAATGAAACTTTAAGTAAGGTGAAGTATTTCCTTATAAAAAAAAAAACCTATTAGGCTCTATGCCTATGAACTGGTAATATAAATCAAATAAGAATTATAGGTTGATATGCGATAATGAGGTAGAGAGTAGATTATTATGTTATTTTTGAATTTTCAAAAATCATGCTCATCTTCAGCACTACTGAAAAACACACGTAGTATATGGGACAGAAGTGCCCTTTGGTATGACCTGGCATAGCATTTTTCTTATATTATTGTGTCATGGCTCTGGTGTAGTTGCTATGACACTTTGGATTTAGATTATTTCATGAACATCTAGAGGTTAAAATGTCACCTAATGAATCATTAATATTACTGTAGCAGCATGATTTTCCATTATATTCTCTTCTTGAATGGTAACCTGACTTGACCTTAATGAATCTGGAAACTAATAGACTCGTCGCTCATCTGGCTGTGCATTTGATAGTAGGGATAGATGCACACAGACTGTCCTTTGCTTTCAGTCACCATCAGAATGGAAACATTTGGTGGTGATCACTAAGCTGAACAGTAATTTCTTTTTCCATTCACTTACGGGGCTCTCTACAAATTTCTTCTTCAGTTTTCTGTAGGAAATGGGTGATTTCTTCACAATAGAAGATATCAGATAGTTAATCAAAACTATATCACAGAAAGCAAACTCTAACTTAAATACATTCTAAATTTTTTTTAAAGACACATCTGCTTTACATGGAGTTTTCAGAGAGATAAACCCTGGAACTAAGATGTGTTTATAGGAAATATTTTGATGTGATTTCTGCAAAGAATCTGAGTGCAAATAGAGACAGCAGCCTGGATAGAAAAGAAGCCAGCTGAAAAGAAGTTGTACCAAGGGGCTCAGCTGACCCAAAAAGGCGACAGTTCTACTGGGTATTTTACAGCAAAGAAAGTCTGTCAGAGATGTTTCTAGTTGATTAAAAAGAGCCAAGCTTTTATTTTCATAGCACCCAGTCAATGAGGGCAAGTTGCCTGTGGAGAGAGCATAACCGTGACATCACTAAGAATCAGATTTGAGCCATTAGCAGAGAATGCTTCCCTAGCTGAGGAAGTAGAACATGTGGGCAACTTACCACAGCATCTCCAAACACAAATCTCCAAAGCAGCTATGGCATACTAGCATTCAAATTTCAACCACCTCTTCCAGAATATTCTGAATTCTGATATCTATATGTATGTGTATACTACTCTTTGTGCATGAATAAATGAGAGAGGAAGATCAATGAAACCACGGCTATTTGGAGCACAAAGATCATAATTACAGAAAGCACTGAGGAAAAGAAATGCCTGAATTTTATTTAAGTAATCAATTGAGTACTTGCTTGTATATCTGGAGACTGTCTGCCAGGACAATCAAAGCAATATTATATTCTGAAAAGATTGTATCAAAGCATAGCTCATATCTCTTGGAGCAATAACTCTTTACAATCAGGTAAATATTTGTGAATTGACTGCATAGCTAACACAGTATTACAAGGGATAAAACTATGTTAAGAATGTTAGAGAATCAAAATCTACAAACCAACAGAGAGTTCTGTCATTCCTTCTGATAGGCAGGACTACTAGACCATCTTATACTGATAGTATTTCTGCTTGGCCCTGTGCATTTCTAAAATTCTCTCCATTTGTTAGCAATTTCTCACAGTCCTTGCTGCTTTTCTTAAAATATTTTATTATCTTTATTTGTGTGTATATGAGTGCATCGCCTGCGTACATGTAAGTGCACACATGTCATGCAGTGCTCACAGAGGTCAGGAAAAATTGTCAGATTCTCTGGAACTGAAGATACAGATGGTTGTTAGCCACCATGTGGGTTCTGGGAATTAAACCTGGATCTTCTGCAAGAGCAACCCACACTCTTAACTGCTGAACCATCTCTCTAGTCTATCTTTATTGATTTTTAAATCAATAATTTAATGAAAAAATAATAATTCTCTGTGGCGAGATTGTAGACATTTAGTGTAGGTGCTTTGCTTTAAATGGTGAATCATATAATTTCACCTTGTAGTTTCCAAAAAGACTGAATTAACATTAACTGTAAAAACACTACTCTTGGAAAAATCACCAAATCAATTTAGTATTCCATCCTCACTTCCAGATTGTCTTTTTCATGAGAATTCTCCATTATTGTTCATTTTCCTACTCTGACCATTTGCTATGAATCTTCATTCCTTTTTATTTTGATCATTGGCAGGCAGCATCTTATTTTGTGGTGGATTTTCTTTCAATCGTTTTCATTATTGTATGTATACACACATATGTGAAAGATGGATACCTCTATGGATTTTTTTCTTTTAGATTTCTAAGAAATGTGAACACCAGAGTTGATGGTCTTTTATAGTCTACCTATTCATCCTATCAGCAGTGTATTATATGCATCCTTCTAGCTGAAATCGTAATATGTAAGTGGGTTTTTTTTTTTTTTTATTAGGATGAGGTCTGAGTTTCTAACTCAAATGTCAAGGGCTGGTGGCAATATCAATAAGAAGCCATCAGCAGGGCCCTTACTCCTAATTCTCATCCTGACATGTAACAAAAATAAGCATGATAATTTTATGGCCCCTTTTCCTGCCTAAAATGTAACTACATTAATCTTAAAGACAGCTGATTTTTCAAGGTCACAAGTGCTTAGTTACAAATTGATGAGCTATTATGTGTGTCTGTGGTTTTCTTGATGGCACTGTATTAATAATATGCGAGCAGAACAGGCCATAAAAATTCCATTTAAGGGTATTAAGCCATACTAGGACATTTAATCAGGTTAAAATTCCTGTCAGTTGGCTCCAGGCACGATGTTGTTCAGTCAGTGATTAACAAAGTGTGTGGAATATAAAGATGTGTGTCTATTACAGGATTTCAGATTTCACTGAAATGACCTTTTTTGTTTTCTGCATCCAGCAAATGATTCAACTAAAATGCATTACACTGATATTCATTGTTTTAAATGGCTCCTACTGTCTCCCAGCCTGGGTTGTTTTGATTAGAAAATAGAGAGATAATATACTTGTAAAGATGCTGGCATTCTTTCAGGATAGGGAAAAAGCACTCTAGTATGAAATGTTTTTAAATATGAACCACATTGTAAGTTTTCTTTTGTGATTTATAAAAATTATCTTACCATGTTTGCACCATGCTCTCAGAAACCAAGAAAGATTAAATGAAAGAAACTTATAGAAAAGACATTCTGGTAGCCTCTTACCATATATTTTGGAAGTTCAAGAGGAATGCTATTTAATATATGGAATACAAGGCAAGAGAAATGAAAATTAGTCTGTACAATTTCTGCATATTATATAAACTGCCACATTTTTCAGATAAAGAAAAGAATGTGCATTCCTAGTCCATGGAAATCTTTCTCTCTTTTCCAGTAGTGAATTGAGAATAAATTTCTATAAGAACAAGCTGCTAAGAATACTTTGTGTAGCAAGCAAATTGGCAACATTCAAGGAGAAATTCAAGGCTGTGCAAAATCACTTATTTTTAACTGTGTAAACTTAGTTAAGATTCATATTTGCCTTTCATGCATGTTTGCATATCAGCCTGTTTATGGAAATGTTTGAAAGTATCATTAATATCAAAAGTATCTGAATATAAATCCCTTAAAAAATTATTATGTCTAAATAAACTGAATTGCTTTGTTCATATGCTTGAGAAGAATGCTTGGTTTCAAAAGAGCAGTGGTCGTTACCCTTCCTTAAAAATTCTACTCTTCTAAATAATTTCATGTATAGAGTTTACATTTATATAATTTATTTCATTTGGTGTTTTAAATTTATTAACAGTGTACAGAAAGTACCATGTCATTCCCCTACCAGCTACTTCCCCCATTAATGTCTTGTGTTTTTATGATATACTTGCTACAGTTACACTAAAAACTGTGGATATACACTAAAAACTGTAGCTTACTTTAAAATTCACTGTTTTTTGTCATAATCTTATATAGCTCAGGTTGGCCTCAAACTTGCTACATAGTCAAGGTAACCTTGAACTTCTGATCCTTCTGCCTCCACCTCTGGAGTACTGGGACTATAGGTATTTATATACATGTCTGGTTTTTAATGCAGTGCTGGGGAACAAACCCAGAGCTTCCTTCATAATAGACAAGCACATTACCAACTGAACTGCATCGACAGTCCCTAAGATTCAGTCTGAATTACATAATTTTAAATATTGATATTTCATTTATTTTTCATATTCTTAACTGAATTTTTGTGAATTTCACATAATATATTTTGGGATTTTTGTTCTTATGGTCTTTTTGAGTCAAACTCTTCCTGTAGCTCCAGCCAGCCTAGAAATTGCTATGGAGACCAGGCTGGCCTTGATCTTATAGAGATCTGCCTACCTCTACCTCCCAAGTGCTAGAACCAAAGGTATGTGCCACCACACCCCACATATATTTTTTAATCATATTTAGAACCTCTCACTTATCTGCATTCCATTTGTAGCCCCCTACAGGTTTTATGCATTCTGTCATATATATTAAGGCCTATTGAGTTAAGTTTTTGCTCCCCAATGTCCTTTGGTGTCCACCCATCCACTGGGTTTTTGTCTGGATTGAGCTTGCATGTGTCTTGTATATGATGTTACCTTATAGTAACTTTATACAATAAACATCCCATCTATCTGGAAAATTCTGTTTCCTTATGGACATCAACCACCTCTGGGTTTTACAATCTTTCCACCCATCTTCCACACAGTGGTCCTTGAACTTTGGGTGACAGAGATTTGATATGTGTCCTATTAAGGGATTAAAAAAAATTTTATTTTGTATCCATCATGGTTTATTATGCAAAATAATTTAGTTTCACTGTAGTAAAATGCCTGTGTTCACTCAAGGACCATTGAGACAGGGTGGAAAGACTAAGAGTCAGGGATGGTAGAATACCACAAAGAAACATAATTTTCCAGAAAGCTGGGAAATTATTTATATGAACTTACAGAAATGGTGACAGCATGCACAAGACTCAAGGAAGGTCAACCCATACAAAAACTCCTGCACAGAAGGCAGGAAATGGGTAAGAAGTCTCAATCTTACCTGAGAAACTATTGGCAACTGATGACTTCTGGGAGAGCGAAGTTGTTTTTCTTTAAGGGAGTGATGTTAAATAGGTTAACCAGGCTCTGGTGGATGGACTCATACTTAAGGACATTTGGGGACACAAACTTGGCTTGACGGGCTTTAACATATATGACAGAATGCATGAAAACTGTGTGGAGGCTATGGGAGGTGCAGGTAGGGGAAGGGACCTAAATATTTTCAAGATGTGTATATGAAATTTGCAAAAACTCAATAATTTTTTTAAATGCCTTGTTCTCCACGTATTCGTCCATCCCCTCAGCATGTAGTAACAACCGATACTTTCCTCTATTGGTTTGAATCTCCCAGAATGTCATATAATTCTCATAGATTCTATTATAATATCTTTCAGACTGACTTCTTTTACTTTGCAAAACTCATTTGTTTTTGTTCCTAAGTAATATTCACTAGTATGAAGTGTGACACAAGTATGTTTATCTACTGGTCTGTTAAAGAACAAAATTGATCATCTTCAAATTTGCAAAATTATGAATAAAGATGTTTTAAACAGAAATGTATGAGATTTTAGTGTGGACGTTATTTGAGGACTCATTTGGGTAACCCCAAGACGACAATTGTATGATCTTCACTGAACTTTGTAAAATACTTGAGATTTTTGTTTGAGAATTTTTTTTTTGACAAGAGGAATTAATTGCTAAAGAATATACTCATTTCAAGTTAAATGAGTTCAGTCTGATTAAACAATTTTCAAATATAAGAAGTAATTTAGTCTTTCAAATATGCATCCTACAAAATTTCTATTTTCAGGTGTAACTCAAGATGTGATTTCATTCTAGTTTCTGTCTATTAAAATTTGTTTTGTAGTTTTAATTTAAAATAATGGAAAATATTTCTATCCTTTCAGTTACATTCATTTGATTAAAATTGCATATCTTCAATAAATAAAGCCACTTCTATTTTTTTTTTACCAGAACATAGCATAAGTTCATTTCAGATATAACGGTAATGCTAAAATTGGTAAGTTTAATTCCTAACTTCACCAAGTAAACTTAATCATTTACATATTTTTAAAGTTCTTCCTCCCAAAAACAGAGGGGATTTTTCTTTTTCACCACCACACATCATGGTTTCCCAATAGTTCTATTTCTAGAGGGCTTTCAATTCATGAGTAAACTGCTTTAGAGATACTTGGGTACTCCTTTCTCCAAGTAGAAATTACTCTTGACAAATTATATATTGCAAAGATTTCTATATGGATTTTGTTTTAGAGCCTAAATAAATAAAGCATACAGAAAGGTTTTGGCCTATTTCCCTATGATTAAAAACTCTCTTCCCTGAAAAACACGATGGATATAACCTGTTATCTTAAGTTAATAGAATTACTGTTTTAACTCAAAGATTATTTTTATCCAATAAGATATTAAAATTAAATATCTCTAAAGAACTCAGGAGTTGTCTTTTCAAACAAAATTTATTTTCTCAGACTATGTAGTTTCTTAATCTAAAGCAGTTTATATATTTTGTATGACTTTATTTCTGATCTGTAATGTTTGAAGATTTTGTTCAGGTGAACATGAATACAGTGGATTACAAATAGTTCTGCCTCCAACTGGGAAAATTGTAAATAAACTTTTCAGCTAGGCAAAAGAATGTCAGGCCATCTCTTGAAGCTTCAAGATTTTCAGGTGGTAACAAAGCTAAGATCAGTGCTGTTTAAAAATTATATTTTTTGAGCCACTAGGATGGCTGAGCAGGTAAAGGCACTTACCTACCACCAAGCCTGATGATGTGAGATTGATCCCCTGGATCTACACGGTGGAAAGCAAGAACCACCTCCTCCAGGTTATCCTCTAGACCTACATGTACACACACACACACACACACACACACACACACACACACAAGTAAAATTTTTTAAATAATAAACATTTTTCATATTTGGTCTCTATTGTTTTTTATATTATTTATAAATATTTCTCTAAATGTTATTTATAAACATTATTTCTCTATATTATGTTTTTTATATGTCTATTAGCAATTGTAAATTGAGGCAGTTTCTTAAATCTCTGAGTAATTTTTACTTACTTTTAAACTTTGTGATGATTACAGACTCACAGGAACTTGCAAAAACAATATAGAGGTCTGTATCTTTCATCCAGTTTCTTCTGATGATTCCATTTTAAATGATTATAATAGAAGGTTAAAGCCAGGAATTTGACATTGGTACTAGGTATATTTGTAGTCCTATATGGCCCAGTTTATCAAGATACTATTGCATGGTTGCAAAGCTATCTTTCGTGGTATTCTTTTTGTCACCTGGAACCAATGCGGCTATCGCTAACCTGTTTCCCATCATTATACTGTAGAGTTTCTTCTTCAACATAATGCTCTTCAGCCACCAGTCTTTGGCCCCTTCATATTCCTGCTAGCATCCCATGGTGTGGGTGTCCCTTGGTGTACCTAAACATTTATTGAGACACATTTTAGTTGTTTCCAGCTCTTTGCTACTGCAAATAGTATTTGTGACTGGTCGTTTACAGGGTTTTATAAAAATATAGTATTCATTTCTTTGAAATAAATGCCCAGGAAAACTTAGTCACATGACAGTATATATTTAGTACTTTAAAAACTCTTCCAAAATAGTTATGCAACTTTATATTCTCAAATATGTGAAAGGTCAAGTTTTTCTGCATTTGTCAACATTTGATGTTGTCATTGTTTTTAGCCATTTTGATAGTTGTGTTGTGATAACCCAGTGTGGTTTTAATTTGCATTTTCTCAGAACAGTTAATTTGCATTTTCATAATGACAGGTGATGTTGAATATTTTAGGACTCCAGTTTTCCATTATCTTTATTTTCCTTTTCGGGAAAACCCCTGCATGACTTCTGCCCTAATCTCTTTGGCTCTGCTCAACTGACTCTTTGTTTGAATTGAATTCTTCCTTTTAGTGCATGTGGGTCCTTTGTCTGATACCTGGTTCTCCAGTGTTTTCTCTGACTGTAGCTTGAATTTATTTTCACTCTCTTCCAGTATTCTGCAGAGTGCAAGTTTTAAAATTTTGACAAAGCCCAGCATGTCTTCTTTTTATTAAATGGGTCATGATTTTTTGTCTTGTTTAATAGTTATTCACCTAACTATAAATCCCAAAGTTTTCTTTTTCCTCTGTCATCAAGAAATTTTTTAGCTTTACATTTAAAAACATGACCCATCACTAATCAATTTTATGAAATGTCTAGATTCATATCTAGGTTCATTTTTATTTAAGTTTAGTTGTGTCATTTGTTGGAAAGCTCTCTTTCTGCTGTTGCTTTTCTACCAAGCTAAGTTTCTGAAAATCTATACAGTGTCTGTAATTGTGTCAGTTGGCACAGTATTGGTGCACTGAAGGATGTGTCAGGTGTCTTTTTATGCATATATTATTTCAATCTGCCTTTCTCAATCTGTAATTCTCCCATCAAAATCATTTAGGTAGGACCTGGATAGATATCTCAGAGGGTAAGAGCACTGGCTGCTCTTGCAGAGGTAACTCCAGTTCCAGGTTTCTGACATCCTCTTGCATGCGTGAGTGTACTACACAAATGCAGGCAAAATACTTATGCAAATAGAAATATTAAATTATAAAATTAAATGTAAAAGTCATCTCCCCAAATAAAATAACTTTTAATCAGTTTTTTATCTTCAATAATTTATAATTAGTAAGAGCACTGGCTGCTCTTGCAGAGGTAACTCCAGTTCCAGGTTTCTGACATCCTCTTGCATGCGTGAGTGTACTACACAAATGCAGGCAAAATACTTATGCAAATAGAAATATTAAATTATAAAATTAAATGTAAAAGTCATCTCCCCAAATAAAATAACTTTTAATCAGTTTTTTATCTTCAATAATTTATAATTAGGTTGATT
>NW_008333311.1:972895-984498 GCF_000622305.1 Nannospalax galili | reverse complement strand
ATATTACTATTTATTATGAAATATTAAACTATCCTAAAATATTATAAGTAGCATCACAATATTTCAATTACATTCTATGTTGAGTCCAAGGTTATCTCACAGTTAAATACTTTATGAAAAATAAGTAATTTGGTGAGTTTATATAACTTAAAAATACAGGTTTAGGGGCTGGAGAGATGGCTCAGAGGTTAAGAACACTGGTGGTTCTTGCAGAAGACCCAGATTCGAATCCCAGAACCCACATGGCAGCTAACAACTGGTTGTTCTTGCAGAAGACCCAGATTCGAATCCCAGAACCCACATGGCAGCTAACAACTGTCCGTAACTATAGTCCCAAGGGGATCCAACAGCCTCTTATGACCTCTGAGGGCATTGCACGATATGGGTGCACTTACCTACATGCAGACAATACACACATAAATATAAAATAAAAATAATCAATTTTTTTTAAGTTTTAAAAAATACAGGTTTAATAGGTTATCATAAGCAACTTTAAGAATATATTTCAAAATAATTAAAAACCTCGTTGATGCCTCATCTTACCCAATCAGAATGGCTATCATCAAGAGAAGAACAATAAATCCTGTTTAGGGAGTGGGGAGCAGGAACCATTATACACTGCTAGGAGGAATGTTAATTATATAGCCTAATAAATATGATCATTTCTCAAAAAATAAAACTACAATATCATCCAAACAAACCACTTCTGGGTACATACCCAAGCATTTGAAATCAGCTTACTGTAGAGATAACTGTATTCCTATATCTGTTTATTGCTGCACCATTCAAAACAGCCAAATTATGTTATCAGTCTTGGTTCCCATCTATATGTGAATAGATAAAGGAAATACAGCACACGTGAATAATGGAATTTTACCAAGCTATAAAGAAGAATGTAATTATTTCATTTGTACAAACAAATGAAGCTAGATTTTCATATTAAATAAAATGAATGAGTCCCAAAAGTTGAGTTTCACATGTATTTTGTAACAGACACTAAGAGGAAGAAAAGAAAGAATGTAAGGCCAAAAAGGGAAAGGGGGATGAAGAGAACAGCACAGAGTAAAGAAGCCTAGTAAAGGTAATCAAGAAGTAAAGGCAATCAAAGTATATTCTATACATATGTGGAAATCATGAAGGTACTTTGTACAATTAATATATACTAGTAAAATATTGGCATAGATTTGGAAAAATTGTTTAAATACTTAAATAATGCCAAAAATTGTTTTTAATTATTAATTACCTAATAAGTCTCCTGTACCCTGTGGATTAAACATAGGTGTTTGAAATATTGAGAAATTGTAAGTCCAAGTACATTTATAGATAGCTAATCAAATTTTTTAAGATTAAGTGGTAGAAATTATTCATAAAAATACTTAATTCAAGGCAGTATCGATGACTCAGAGGTTGAGTGCTTGTTATTTCAGAGGACCCAAGTTCAGTGTCCAACACCCACATTGGGCAGTTCACATCTGCTATAACTCCAGCTCCAGGGGTCCAACCTCTTCTTCTGGACCTGTGGTTACATGCATATCCCAAAGACACAACACACACACACACACACACACACACACACACACACACACATAGGTAATTAAAAATGAAATGAAAAAATAACTTATAGAGTAAACTCAGATTTTTAGAAGAAACAATTAAAATTGACAAGTATATATCAAGACTAGCAAAATCAAAATTAAGCCACTGAATAATGAAAATTATTGCTAATACTTTGTGAAACTTACTATAAGCAAAGCATTGTTCTAAATGCCCACATAAGTTTTGTTTGTTTAAAGAAATCACAGATATTTACTGTTTTATTTAAGGCCTTTTTCATCATATTCAGAGGAAACTAGGCTGCACGATTATGCGTCCTGCCTATGACCACTAAACTAAAAATTTTGAAGCCATGATGTAACCCAAGAAGGCCAATTCCAAAAGCTTTAAATTATCCAATAATATTTTCTATTCTGTCCTTTATGTTTTATTTCCTATAATATATGCATCTTATATTATAGATTATTTTATATTTTATATTCTATATCTTAAATACTTTATTGAGCTTTCTGAAATATCATAACAAGGAAGCATGATAACTTGGGATGGCTATTTTTTACAGAATAATGTAGGCCTGAAATATAATTTGGAAAGTGACAATGCAGAAGCAGGGATGGTTATGTTAACTACTACAGGCTAGACACTGACACATGATGGCTATGTTGTTACTACAGATTAGACACTGACACAGGCAGTACAAAGACAAATAGTATACAGCTATGGAATTTAAAGATCACCTAAAACATGAAGGGGGAAAGAAACCAGGGCATAGGCACCAGATTGCATGTTAATAGTAGGGTATTTTGAACACAGTTCTGGAGTAGAATACAGGAGAGCCATGCACTTTCTTGTGAACAGAAAAAGACTTAACACGTGGGGAATTTTGAGCTGAGGTTTTGAGAGATCAGATAAGAATAGTGGAGAATGCTTTCAAAGTAATGGGTAAGAAACACATACAAAAGCATTTTTTTGAGGTTGTATGTGGGCAATGGAGGAATGGTGACAGTTTCCTTGGAACTGGACTAACAGGATGTTGTAAACTGCCTGATATGGGTGCTGGGGACTGAAACAGGGTCTTCTGGAAAAGCAGCAAGAGCTCTCTTAATCATTGAGCAATGTCTGAGTTGAGCTCTCTCCTTCTATGCATTCTAGATCCCCAAAGCATGGAATGGTGCCATCCATAGGAAAGGTGACTCTTCCTTCAATCTAAACCTAATCTTAAAAAAGCCTTCAGAGATATGTGCAGAGATTTGTCTCCAAGGACATTTTAGATCCTGTCAGTTTGACAAACAATATAAATAATCACACTTTCTTTCTTTAAAGTTTTTTTCCATATATATATATATATTTAATTTCTGTCCATTCATACATCTTAATCATATTTAGAACTCCTTCCCGATCTGCATCACCATAGCTTTCCTACAGGATTTTATGCATTCTGTCAAATGTGTTAAGGCCTACAGAGTCAAATTTGTATACACAGATGTGCCTCAGTGTGAGTTCATCCACTGGAGGCTGGTCAGACTATCTACAATCCCTTAAAGAAGACCAACTCTCCTTTAGCCAGCAGTGATCAGTTGCCAGTAGTTCTTCAGGTGAGTTTGGGAACTGCTGCATATTTCCCCAGTTCTATGCAGGATTTTTGTCTGATTGAGTTTGCATGTGTCTTGTACATGCCGTTGCCATTGCTGTAAGTTCATATGAATAAGTTCACAAAGCCCAGAAAACTGTTTCTTGGTGGTGATGTACCACTCATGACTCTTATAACCTTTTGCCCCTCCACAATGGTCCCTGAGCCCTAAGTGGGAGAGGTTTAATATAAGAGTCTTATCCAGGGACACACAGTCTGCAGTTTCTTATCTTCTATACTTTAGTCAGTTGTGGCCTTCTGTGCTCATTGCCCTCTATAGTATGAGGAAGGTTCACTGGTGAGAATTGAGAGATGCATTAGTATTATCTCTACTACCTGTTCCACTATGATTCATGCACCTTTGGTGTAGATATTCCATTGTAGATGTGTCACTTAAGACTGGCATCTCACAATCACTAATTTTCTGTGTGAATATAGGTGAGGAACTTTGTAATAGTCTCCATTTATTGTGAAAAAGTAGTTTCTTTGATGAGTGGTTGCAGTCTGTAAATATAAGGATACATACTTTTCATGCAGGAAGAAATTACTTCTTTCTAGAGATGTAACATATGTAAGGTTTTCTCTAGAATCTACGACCCTTTCATCCACGTGTATTTGGCTATGTTTACAGTACCACATATGAGTTCCTTCCCACTGAATGAAAGGAGCCCAAGAAAGAAGGATAGTAGAGTCAGGTGTTACTAAGTTGTTTTGCCTATATATTTTGTCATAGTAATACATAATTAAAATTGTTACCAGAAAAGTAGAAACCTTACTGTGAAAAATTTGACCTTATGTCTTTAGAATAACTGGTGGAACGAACTTAGAAATATATGGGGCACAAGATGGAGAAGTCCTGGAATTCTATAAACGGAGCTTAAAGAATAATTCTGGTGGGAGCTTAAAATTCTAAATGGCCAATATAATACAGAGAGTTAAATTTGTGCTCAGGACATTTCAGGTGAGAATACGTACTTTATTAGGAATTGGTGTAGAGTTCATTCCTTTTAAATTCTGGCAAAGAATTTGATATTTTGCCCAATTCCTGGTATATTGTAAAAGACAGCTGAGGTATCCAGGAGCAAAATAAGGATACCATAGTAGACACAGTATTCTGAAGCAAATCTGTAAGAAATTGCCTTGTGAGACTGGATAGATTGAAGTTAAGTCTTATCTCATGAAGACTCTTTAACCTGGAATTATTATTACAAAAATATATTAATATTCTCCATTAGTCTGAGCTTATTTTTATTACATTAGAATGCCAAGTGATAAAATGTAAAATTCAGCATAATATTCAGATACAATGCCATTTTACATATTATATTTATGATTGCATCTGTTAAGTTTAAAATTTACTCAGAATAAGAGAATAAAATTGCTCTACTTCCTAGGTAATAAAGATAATAATATTACCCACATTCACTGACTCATTCTTAAACATGAAAAAATGATTTTAGACTTTTTAATAATCATTATAACTTTCTGCAAATAAAGGAATATAAACATGAAGAAATTGTGCAAATTAATCGAAGAAAATCTGCAAGGTGTCTTCCAGACATCATTTCAAATACAAGTTCATCAGTTCCAAATCTTAAGCTGTAAGATTATAAACTAAAACATCATCTATTCAATATTATATTTACTACCTCATTAGTAACAATGGAAATGTTTTTGTGGGATTAAAAATCAGTGCCTCTTCTTGACACAATAGTAAAATTATTTGCCCAGCTTTACCCACAGTTTTTAGATAGAAAAACACAACTCAAAAAATCTGATTCTGGACTCGTAAAATTTCATTGATTTCAGAAAATGAGACTCCAAAATCATTTTATACTGTTATAAGTGCAAATTTTAAGGCAACATATATGCATTGCAGGTTTTCAAAATTAATGCCAGATTAGTTAAAGGGAAAGAAGGTTCTAGTCACCAGTTTCAGCATTTTCTATGTGCTCAAGAAAATGATACATGACTTTTTCCTTCATTTATTAAACTTACTTTCACCTAAAATCTTTTGTCCCCCAAATGATTACATATGAATTTGTTCCATCGACTAATATTGCAGGTGTTGACAATGTTCAACCACTTTTTTAGTAGCATTTCACTTTAAGTTATTCCTACTTCTAAAAGGTCAACAGTTCATAAAAAGAAAAAAAAAGTCACTTTGTGTAATCTATTTTAAAGTGTGTGCAGGAAATGTCATGTTAAGGTTTTCATAGTTGTTTTGTTCAACAAATGCAATTTTGATTTTTGTAAGAAGGCTGCATTACCAGGTGAGTTTTAAATGTCACTAATCTTCTTAAATAATACTGAAGTCTTGATGGCACCTATTGATAATGACAATTGATATTGATAATTCTAACACGCATTTTAAATTCATTAAAAAATCCTTAGTGGCATTATAGTAATATGAAAGTAATGTAACTGACATTACCGAATAAGTTCGTGACTCAGCTAATATATTTTTCAAGATAGTCTATTGATAATCTGCAGATTATGATTGCATTATCATCCTTTTCTTCCCAAATCAGTATTTACTAATTTTTCTTTGCGTTATTAGTTTGACATTTCAGAATCTACCTCTGTGATGGAGACTGAAGTCGTATGGTTTCAAAGAGCCATTTGTGGAAAGTAGCAAAATAATAACTCACAGTAGATTCACTGAAATGGCACACTCCTGTTTGTCATTATTTTAATGAGCATTTACAAATGTGTTAAAAAGAACACGATTATGTTTAAAAGATCACAGAAAGGAAGTATCTTACTGAAGTTCTGGACGTGCTGTAGACTGGCATGATTATATTTTCCAGTATATACCTTCTAATTTATCTTATAATGTATTAACATTTAGTACAGCCAGAGATAATTTTGATAGTGGCAAGTAAATTATTCATTGCAATCTAGAGATTTGATAAGTATATTAAATGAAAGACATTTATAGAGAATTTCATGTAATTCAATCAACTTCACATAGACTACCTAAAACAGTGTTTTCCGTCTTTTCTGAATGAGTATAACTATTTTTAAAATTAAAAAAATCAGATTTAAAATTTGTAGTAATACACATTCTATTTCCAAATATGATAGGCACATCATGTAATTTATGATTCAAGTTACATGCTTCAAACTTAAAATATTGTATTAACAAGGATATCAAAAATATAGACAATGAGACGTGAGATTCCAGTGGCTGTGGTTGCTGAAACAAGTCCCACACATATCAAGTCAGTCAACAGTTCAACATGGATGAGGGAGTGCACTTGAGAAAGAACCTACCTCAGGAGCTATCGGCAATTGATGACTCCAGGGGGATGGAGCTTCAGTTTTCTGCAGGGGCATAGCCTATCATTCAGGGTAGTTTAACCTTGCATCACCGCGTGTCTTCAAAATCCTATGCATGCAAATAGCACTCATATTGAGCTTGGTTAATTATGAAGTAAAAATGAAGATAACATGGTTGGGTGGGGCACACAGGGGTGTATTGGGAAGAGCTAAGTAGGGTGATGTGGGGAGTGAAATAATCAAAATATATTGCATATATGTATGAAATTCTGAAAGTATTTTTAATTTAAAAATGTAAGTTTTTCCCACAGAGGAAAATCAGTTGAAAATCATGTTCCCGTGTCAATATTCTCAAATGTACATTTGCTCATTTCTTATAGTCTGTATTTCTATATTCTCTAGTCTGAGAACTCATGTGAGAATGTGTGCAAAAGATCTTGATGATCTTTGAAACTGAAGCAAATAGAGCAGACAGATCATTGGACTTGATGTGTGAATGCGATTGAATTTTCAGAAGTTTATAATGAATTCTTGCATGTTAACCTGGAAGGTTATTTAATTGAAAATACTTTTACTCAGAATTTCCTACCTTATTAATCTTTTTCTTTCTGCATAATGCATTTTTATCTTTATTTAATAAAATATGTGTTCATCTGCATATGTCACTTGTTTTTATTTTTGATACTATTGTCAATACTTGTAATGAAATACATACGGGAAACACGTATTATAGTCATAATTCACATCGTAAACTTGCATAACATCCCTAAAGCAAACAAATGTCAGGTGAGTTCAGCTCTCTTTATCCTGTTGTAAGTCAAATTCACTGCTGGGAGGTGCACATGGCATCCAATCCCCTCCTTACATGGTCCATGTGACAGCCTGAGGAAAAAATTCTCCAAACCCTGGTTTGAAAAATCTTAAAGGTTTTATTGGATTTACTAACTGAGCTTGAGGTCCGGGTTTACTTACAGACAAGCAGTGCCCCCCATTCTCATCTGTGGTCAAAAGTCCACACCCAGACATAAATCCTATGGCTCTGGACAGCCTTAAAAAATGGCAAGAGACCAGTCTCATGGTTTTCCCAGCTTTTATACCCTTAGCCCCTGCCCTGCGAGCAGCTATGGTCAACCGATTGGCTGGAAAAGGGAAGGGAAGTGGCTTCTTTGGAGAGTGTGGGAAGGAGGCAGGTCCATGGCTTGTTGTTGTAGGGTCAGATCAACATCTGGGTCACACTCTCCATCCCTTCCTCTGGCTCTAACAAAGCTTTCTGCCCACCTCTTCCGTGAATATCTCTGAGCCTCAGAGGTGGTGGGGTGATCTTTCCCCCAATGTAATAGGGCACTGGACTCTTCAAGTCTCTGAATCCTCTGTTTGTCATGGGCTTATGGTTCAATTTAGTGGCATTCCACCTACTATAAAAACAAGCAGTAAGAAGCAAGAACATGTAAACAGTAACTGCAATAATAGCTCATAGGCATAAACACAAATGCTTGGATGGTACTTTAGTAGGCACATCACATCCATCTAACAATACAATTGCAGTGGCTTCTCCACTGGGGCCTATAACCTCTCATGCTACAGGGGGTGGCCTGGTCTACAATACCAGATGTGTGTTCCATTCCTAGGAGTGGGCCTTAAGTCCAATCAATAATTAGCTGGTTGTACATACATTAGGCAAGCCATTATTTCACCAGCAGGAACATCTTGCTTCTCATGTTGATAGTGCAGCACGTGGGGTCTTTCATTGAACAGGATAATGGGGACAATTCTACCCCAGCCATCTGTATAGTGCCTTCTGGCACTATGAAAGCCATCCATCCAGTGGCAGGGAGTTTCCAGCTTTGTCCAAGCTTGCTTTCTCCATCTTCCATGCTCACATCATGTGGCATCTTCAGTAATAGGGTCTTACCATCCATTTTAGGTGTAAAACTAACATTACCTTTATAGTTTTGGGGAGTTCTGGGGTCCCTTTGGCCAACTGTTCATAGGGAGACAGCACATACCTTGTACTAGGATTTTCATTTATCAATCTTGTGGCTTCTGGAAGGGCCTTTTTCCATCCCTGTAGGGTTCTTTCTGGGCTTAAGGCTTTCAAATGTTCCATTAACAAGCCATTTTTTCTTTCAATTAATCCTGCTCCTATAGGATTGTATGGAAGGTGGAAATACCATTGCACCTGATTATCCTCATCCCAAGCTTGCATATCTGTACCTGTGAAATGAGTGCCTCTGTAGCTATCAATTTGACTCAGGCACCCATACATGACACTGAGTTCAGTAAGCACCTTAATAGTAGACTTGACCATCATTCTCTTACAAGGAAAGGCCTGTGTAAGGCCTGTGTCAGTGTCCACACAAGTGCGAGTGTATTTACATCCCTAACTGACTGGCAAGGGCCCTATACAATCTTCTTGCCAGTCTCTCACAAGGGAAGCTGCCTTGTGCATGTGTCCCATCATGGCATCCATCCTCCAGGGCCGTAACTGGGAACATGTTTCACAGGCATGGACAGCCTGTTGTATGTCAGCATATTTTACCAGAATGCTGGCTGCTTTGGCTATTCTCCATCCTGTGTTGGCTCCTCTGTTGCCCAACTTGATATGAAATCCAGTGAGCTGCTTCTAGGGGAAACCAAGGTGAGGGACTCATCAGGCAGTGGGAGAGATTTTTTATTATCAATAGCAGTGGCCAAGAAACCTCTGCCACTGCTTTTTGGCATTTCTGTCCCTGGTGTGCTACTCTTAGAGATTGCAGAATCTGTTCCAGACCTTCTACTGTTTTCAGGGTTTCTCCATACTCACGTGATAGACCCCACTGGTCAAGCAGGAATGACACCCCATACCATCTACAAGATGGCTGCCACCCTTGGATTTCTCCCATTGCCCTCGACTGTTTAGAAAACTTTACCCTAGTTACATATCTCATTTGCCCACGGCATTAACCATGCCACTGCAGCAATCCCCACCACGCCTATGGGAATGGCCTACCAGGTTAACATTTCCTCAGCCCACACTCTCCCCTCACCCCACTTTACTTCAGTTGTTGGTCTCTTTCCCCATATCAGGGACATCATCAACGCTCTTCCAAAACTCATTCGCAGCTTCGTTGTATCCTGCTGACTACGCCAATTGTAAGTCAAATTCGCTGCTGGGAGGTGCACGTGGCATCCCACTCCCACAGTCCTTGTGACAGCATGAGGAAAAAATTCTACAAACCCCAGTTTGAAGAATCTTAAAAATTTATTGGACTTGCTAACTGAGCTTGGGGTGCAGGTTTACTTACAGACGTCAGATCACCCCCCTCATTCGTGGCTGTGTTCAAAAGCCCACACCCAGACTTAAATCCTGTGGTTCCATACAGCCTTAAAAAATGGCAAGAGACCAGTCTCATGGTTTTCCTGACTTTTATGCCCATAACCCCTCCCCTGCAAGTGGCTATAACTGATTGGCTGGAAGAGGGGAGGAGAATGGCTTCTTTTCAGAGTGTGGGAAGGAGGAGGTCCATGGCTTGTCATCACAGGGTCAGAGGAACATCTGGGTCACACTTGTAAATACTATTTACTAATGAGCAAATCCTTATCAGATATTACATATTCGAGCTGAAATATACAATTAATATTTTTAAAATTGAATGGCTCTTTTATTAAATGTTTTTATTTTATTTATTTATTTTTTATGTGTATGAGTGTTTTACCTGGATGTATGTAAGTGTACCTATGCATGCAATGGCCACAGAGCCAGAAGAGGGTGTCAAATCCCCCCTTGTACTGTAGTTATAGAAGGTTGTTAGCCTCCCTGTGAATGTTGGGCACTGAACCCAAATCTTCTGCAAGAACAGCCAGTGTGCTTAACTTCTGAGCCATATCTCCAGCCCTGAATTGAATAGTTCTTATTTTTAAGAACTGAGAAAATATTTTTCACTATAATAATGTTAGAGTGTTGCCTCTTCACTTATGATTTCTAGGCTTATGGCTTCTACAACAATTTGAGAGAATTTTCTTACTTTTAAAAAAAAAAATATTTTATGTGTATGAGTGTATTTCTACATGTATGTAAATGCACCTGTTTCATGCAATGTCCACAGAAGTCAAAAGAGGGTGTCAGATCCCCTGGAACTGGAGTTACAAATGATTGTTAGCTGACATGCGCTGGGAATCATACTTGGGTCCTTTGCAAGAGCTGCCAGTGCTCTTAACCACTGAGACATCTTTCCAGCTCCAATATAAATGTCTTTTAATCTCTGATTTATTTCTGTAATAATTTTATTAAAACACCACTAATAGCATTAAATATGACTTAATGCTTACAGAGAATGAATGAAAGATAGATTAAATATGGAAAAAATCAAAATGAGATATGAAACACATTATAAAATTAAAGTTTAAATTTTATTATTTTATTAGACAAAATGGTGAAATAGAAATAAATTGTTGTAGTTAAAGATAAACCCTTGAAGAGAGATAATAAACCCTAAAAGAATTATCCTGAAGTTAAAAAAAAAAATTACAGCTGTTTGTGGTGGCAGAGGCAGGGGATCTGTGTGAGTTCCAAGCAGTGAGGCCAGACTGGTCTACATAGTGAGTTCCCGGCCTGCTGGGGCTACAGGGAGACCCTGGGAATTGTTTTAGCTAATTTTTCTGTTATTTATACTTGCTTGCTACTATTAAAATGAGTCAAATTAGCATAATTTTGCTTTCATTCCATCTTTTGACTTTTATGACAAATTTCATTATTCATATTTTATATGCTAAATATTTGAAATTACGGTATATACTAATGTTGTTCATAAATACTTATGATTTTCTACTTTCCAAACACGTGGTAGAATTGTACTTTTACTATCACTCTTCAGGTTTCTGTAGTACAAAACAAAACCAAAATTCTGAAAACAAAACTCAAATAGCCAAAATTAAACAAACCAATCAAAAACTGGTGGAAATGTTGGCTTAATGAACAGAACTTGTTTTGCGTAGTTCTGTAGGGTGGAAGTCTCAGACCAGAACCTCAGCAGGAGGTATGTTTTCTGCAAGGCTCACCAAGAGCTACCCTCTTCCTGCACCTACACAAGGCCTTTCCTTGTGCATTATGGGGTGGAAGTTAAACTTTTCTTTCTGTTCCTTCTGTCTTTTTACATTT
>NW_008333311.1:942553-972101 GCF_000622305.1 Nannospalax galili | reverse complement strand
TGTGTGTGTGTGTGTGTGTGTGTGTGTGTGTGTGTATGTGTGTGTTCATTTATTATGACATACTTCCACTCTCCACTTTGCCTTGAGTTCCACTATCAAGAATTCTGAGAACATCTGATATTTACTGCTCATATTTGATGTACTTTCATGTTAGAAAAAACATGAAAATGTAAATTATTTTTATTGATACAGACAGAGAATACACAGAGAACATTCTTAACACACACACATATGATGCACAGAAAGGGCAAAATTTCATATGGACGTTTGTGTCATTTTCAGGTTATAGTCTGCTCCTCAGAATGCCTTTAGCTCTGTTCTTTCACTCTCCTCATCCTAGGTTAATAATCAACAGCCGAACTTTCTTGCTTCTTATTTATGTTTTTATTTTTCACATTTTGCCATTATAATATATATTATATATATAGTTCATATACTTGAATTTTAAAAACCTAGAAAAATAAATAGGATAACATTGTTCTGTTCATTGAAAGAAAAATGGTCTTTTAAAATGTGCTAAACATTTTCTTTTCTTTTTTTCTGGACAAACAATCAGGTACTTTAGATAAATACCTATATCAAATAAAATTAGAATGGACACTTGAAAACTACTTCCAAGGTTTATGTTGCTGATGCTTTGACAGTAAAGCTACTGAAACCTGCTGCAATTTTATCAGAATTTCCTTCTACATTGTTTATAATTTTTTTTTTTTTTTTTTTTGCTGTGTATTTGCTGATCGTGGAACAGGTAAGAAGAATACTGGTGTTTATAGTACGGTATAAGAGTTGTGTTCTCTCATAGTAAGTAAAAAAACCTTCATTCAGTATTCTGCAATAAAAGATTCTGTAATGTTTTGAATTGTCAGGTAAATAACACTGCTAAACCTATAAAGTTATGGATTTTATTAGAGATAAAACATGAAGCTATTTTTTATTTTAATGTTCAGGAATGTTTACATACATTTTATATAACAGCATAGTTTAGGAAGAAATTGGAGGTGTTACTTAATAAAGACTTTCATAGAAGGACCAGCAGCAGATGTATATAAACAATCTGAATTTTTCAAAATTCTTTGTCTTGATGGTTTGTGGATTTTTCTTTTTATTTTTCAGCCTAAAATAGCTATTAAAACAATCCTTCTGAAATGTACTAATGGAAGTTGTCTAGAACATTTCATTTTTATTCACTGTGACCAAGCACCATATTAATAATGAATAATGCACTTAAATCCTTTGGACTTGGTTGGGAAGCCGAAGAACCTGCACACACCTAAACGGTGGTACAGATTTTTTGAGATTTCTAATAAGTCCTCAATAACAACAATTGATTACAGGCTTTTATGGCATCTAGACTGCTTATGAACTCACTATTCTTTTGTTAAAAATGCTTAATTGAGCTTTTGTAATTTCATATAAAAATTCTTAATTAAATTTAGACCTTCTCTTCCATCCATGTCCCTTATCCCCCTACTGGGCCTCATGTATTCCACCATACATGTCAAGCCCTATCCAATCAAGCATTTGTACTCAGATGTCCTTCAGTGTAAATTTGTCCACTGGAGTCTAGAGCTCATATGTGAGGCATACTCTCCCTCACCCAGTAGCAATCTTTCACCAATAGTTCTCAGTCTAAGGCTGACACACCATCCATTTCTCTCCTCACTTCTGGATCCTTGTTTAATCGAGTTGGCATGGGTCCTATGTCAGATGCCACCATTGCTATAAGTTCACATGTGCAAGCTTCCAGTGACCTGAAAGCCTCTGCTTCAGTGTGTTTATGAACTAGTTCTGTCTGGCTCTTACAAATTCACTATTCTTGAATGACTGCTATTATCTAAGCAAATCATAAACATTTTTTTTCCTTCTTTTTTCTTTTTATTCACATGAATGTGTGTGTGTATGTGTGTGTATGTGTGTGTGTGTGTGTGTGTGTATGCCTCACCTGGAACTGGAGTTACAGGAGGTCATGTAACATGGATGTGGGGAAATTAGCTGAATTAGCAGAGAACATTCTTAACTGCTGAGCCATTTCTCCTGACGCCCCCCCCCCAACTATTTGTATGAACATTTTTAATGATTCTGTTCTTCCAGAAAATATTTTTCTAAAAGAGAACTCTAACAAATGGCAAAGTTTTCTCTCACTATACTAAATGCCTTGAATTTTTTTCTTTTCTCTGTGACCTTTACAAGAGCACAAATTTAAAGCTTTAAATACCGAATGTCAGAATACTTACCAAGAGGCACAGGAGCTCACTCATAGCAAAGTTATTACACAGCTCACATACCTTTATATAGTTTCTGCTCTAGGTAATAAAAGGTTAAACACGCCTTTCATAACCCAAAAGCCAAACAGTGACAAATGTAAAGTCATGTTTCTTAACCTCTTTGTATTCTCTGTAATGTTTAAGAAATACTACAGTGAATAAAACATTTCAAATGGAAAATTTTATTCAAAAGACCATGTCTGTCATGACATCTTCTGTTCCCCTAACACAGAAGCAGATTTGGAAACCATTATAAGATACATACAATAAAATTTTAATTGCAGGACAATATTTTGAGGTAAAGAAAAAAAGAGAAATTAAATCCATCCAAATTCAAAATTGATGAATGGGAATCTCTATTGCTAAAAATCTTTACTGCTAAAAGACAACGTTTATGCTCTTCCATGTATTTGAGCGTTCAGATTGTACCTTTCATTTTTGCCCACAGTAGTCAAATTCTTCTAACAATTTTCAGTTCTGAGTGATTATATTAAGGATTTTTTTTTATTTTTATGGAAAACTCCATTTGAAACTGATGACTTTCACAGACCAAAACAATGTAGATTTTGTGGATCAAAATTTCTTATGCTTGAAGACTTTAATACTGGTTCTTAGGACTTGTGGAATCAGCTTAGAATATGGGTTTCTCCATTGGTTATGAAGAGATTCAGAAGAAAATGTGGACAAATAAGGAAATTGAATTATATTTGGATTTTAAAATTTTTTATTACATATTTGTTCATTTCCTCTAGATCATATTTAGACAAATTACCCTATCTGCACATCTCACACAGTCCCCCTGCTGAATTTCACATATTATGTCATGTGTTTCTGTTCCCAAATGTATCTCAGTCCATCCACTGGAGCTAGTTCAACTGATCTATCACCACTCCTTTAAGAAGACAAACACTCCCTCATCCAGCAGTGGTCAATTGCCAATAGTTCTTCAGCTAAAGTTGGGGTTTGTAACCCATTTCCCAACATCTAGGTTCATTTTTTGTCTAGGTTGAGTTTGCATGGGTCTTATGAATGCTGTCACCATTGCTAGAAGGTCATATGAGATACTTCTCAGCCACCATACACAGTGCCAGGCAGGAAAAACTTCCATTGGAGTTGTTGGTCAGAGAAGTACAAAAGATTCCAAAAAAACATAGGCTATTGCCATAGTGTTTGATTGCCGCCCTGAAATGAAAGGTAGGACCCCTGTTACAGAAGACAGGTCAGCTTTTAAACACAAGACTTGAAGCAGTGAAGCAGGATATGACCTGGAAACCTCCATGAACAATATCTCTCATAGTATCAGAGGATACTACGCAAGCTGCTAAGGAAGAAAATCAATAAATGGTCCTATCCAGCCATAAAGCCTGATAACAACAACGACTGTAGCAGCAAGCTATCACTATTGATGCAGTAGATTTGGATCATTATTTATTTATTCATTTATTTTGTTATTTTATTTTTTGTCTTTTTGAGACTGGGTCTCCTTGTAGCTCCAGCTGGACTGAAATTTGCTATGCAGACTAGGCTGGCCTGGAACTTACAAAGATTTGCCTGCTTCTGCCTCCCGAGTCCTGGATTAAAGGTGTGTGTCACCATGCCCTGCAGATTGGATTTTTTTTTAACTTTTAGAAAAACTTTATTGAGAATTTCATACATGCAAATAAGGTGTTTTGATCAAATCCATGCCCACTCCCTTCCTTCCAACACCTCCCATAGCTCTCCATCACTTTTTTCTTTTTCTTTCTTTTTTTTAGTTTCTTCTTTCATTTATTTATTTTCACGGGGCTTTGAGTACTCTAACATTCTCCCCTCTGAAATGTAACTCTGAAATCTTTCAAGGATTAGATAGAAACTCCCAAATACTTTTGACATTTTTGGCCTTTGGAACAGAGTATGTTGCTAACAGTTCCAAGGACATTTTGACTTTTAGCCAAGAAACTGGCTACTTTGCTTTGGGGTCTTTTTACCCTAACTGCCTAGCCAAGTCCTACCTCCTATTCTTACCATGCCATCCTCAGAAAGGGTTACCTAAATGGCCAACAGGAAATAGGGGTGCAGATCACTCTGGATTCTTCAATGCTGAATAGGGATGCAAGGCGAGGCAATTGGAGTACTCCTTCAGTGGGTGTGTCCCAGGGGCCTGGTTCCTCCAAGGGGTGGGGCCTGATGAGGAGAATTGACTGTGTAGAGCTAGCCCCAGAGGGAGGGGCTTTCTGTGCTATCTTGGGAGGGAAGCTGTGCGGGGTGGCAGCAGGTTTGGAGAGAAAGATGGCCCAGGTGTCTCACCTGCCTGGACACATCATGGAGCATTTACTGACCTGGGGTGAGACTGTGGGCCCAAGATGCATGGGTGAAAATTAACAGAGACTGTGTGCTGGTACAGAAGCTATCTCTAACAGCAGGCTGAGCCATATCGAGCTGGGTGTCAAGTGTTGGGTGTTTGTTTCTTTGTGAGTTCCTCCATTTATCCCCTCCCTACCCAAGATATAAAATAAAAAATTCACAAAAAGATGTGTTATATGGTTTGTCTGATAGTGCAAGAGTTCCCGAGAGAACTTGGGTGACAGTGGATCTGTCTAAAAGATTCTCAACTTGCATAATTATTATCTATAGGGGGAAAAACAAAGTTCTTGAATCATGAATAGGAGATGTGAAGGAGAAGACGAGTAATCAGCATTCGAAGTACTAGACAGGGAACTAGAAAAATGCCCATATGAGAGTCCATTGAGATTTCTTGACAAGGGCTTCCAAAAGCATCCCTCTATTGGGTTCTTCCTCATTTTTCTTTTGTCATCCAAGATTGGACTCTCGATTGATGGATTCAGGATTTGCTCAGGTATTTTGATAGCTGTTGGAGTAGTTAGAATCAGTGTCAGTTCTCTCTCAAAGGCTTCGAGATAATTGAGGGGTTGTCGAGGTGTATGTATGACCTGAGTGAATGCACACTGGATAGCCTTTACCCAGCATGGGTCATTCCTTTTCTTCCTAGCCTCCCCCAGATTGTATCCTTTAGCCTTCCCCAAATCCAGGAGCTAAGTGAAGGAACACAGACTCAGAAAAACAATGTATGATCTCCCTCATATGTGGGTCCTAGCACCAAATCCTTTTAAATTCCAGGTCCTTTTAATAAGATGATGTTATAAAACAGTCCCTTCTTCATGAAATAACTACTATCATCACAACTTCAGCCGAGCCTGATTGCTTGTTGACAGTTGTGTTTGTTCATTAAAGGAGGGCCCAGCAGTGTCATTGGACCCTTACTGGAGTATCCAGCCACTCTTCCCAGCCAACTGTATGTAATTTGACCCTAATCACCCATGGCTTCCTGGATTTGCAGATTGGATTTTTAAGTATCCTTTGGTTATCTAGGATGACAATGACAAACATTAGCTAGTCTACTGAAATGAGTGACATTGAAACAAAGGCTATGAAGCAAAATGTTGCTTAAAAGGAACTATTTCCGTCAGAGCCTCATGGGACTGCCTCCTTCCACCAACTGAGTATCAGGTGCTTGTTACTTGATTCTGGTGCTGCAGTCTCACTACACAGCATGGCTGCTTTGTCCAATGCACACCCAGATGTGGGTTAGTGTGCAGCACACAGATTCTCACAGTGCTGTTTTCAAAGTCCATGTCATACCATTTGCAGTACTACATCCTCAGCTACATCCCTTACTGCTACAGAAGTTACAAACTGTCAAAATCCACCGTTTAAAGAGCTTAAAACCAAGTGCTTCACTTTAAGGCAAAGCATCTGTTGAGTTTGAATTGATGTACATGAAGCTGGTTATCATCTTGTATGCAATCATGCTTCAAGGATGCAGGACTTGTAGCAAATACAGTTCTCTCAAAACAGAGACTCATAGTGACTTTTTGCTTTATGGCATCATAAAAACCATGCGAAAGCTATAAACTTCAGTCCTAATTAGCATATTATATCAATAACCAGTTAAAATTAAATAATAAATGGGTAATTACAGATTTCAGAAAGAACATGAGAAAGTTGTATAGTAGGTTATCCTCTATAGGATATTTTGATATATATTAGACACTAAAGTGATGAAATACATTCTAATTTCATTATAAAGTAGAAGCAATTTTGTCTTTATTTTGAGTTTAGTTATTTTTTCCTTCACTACAGACCTTGTCCATATTGTTATATCTATATTTCATATCAAAAAAGTAACTGAATAATTAAATTCATATATGCCAACCATACGAAGCATCTAAGTCAAGCAAGCATAGCTTTGGGCCAATTAACTTAAAATATATGTAAATTATATACATACAGTTCTGTGACTGCTAATCTACAAAAAATAAGAATTGCAGTATAATTATTAAATGATGTGTTGATTTGAATAGATGAGTAGGAAATACTGAATAAATTTTGGGTTTAATTTCATGGATTAAGTATGAATACCTAGTGAACCAGAGTTAGTAAAATAAATTCCTAGAGGATAGTTTATATTCAAAGAGTATATTGTAATTTACTAAATCATAATGAGAAAATACATCAGACTCTACTACTGAAAAACCAGAAACACCTACTAATAGAGAAAATATGCAACAGTTGCTGTGAGTCTATGATACATCAATTGGGATGATTGCTTCCAATTCTGTTTACCTGAGAATCTTGAGATAGGTGTGTTTCAATTGGCTAATCCAGAGAGGTAAGGAAATTAATGAAGGACCATGAAGGGGGGTAGTTGTTGATTGGAGGGGAGATAGGATGGACTGATGAAAGGGGGAATAATGGTATAGGAATGATTAAATGGGTTGGGAATGGGGGTATACAGCAGGGGAGGGAGCAAGATAAGGGATAACTAACAATAGAGGCCTTTTAAAAAAGCCATTTGGAAAGGTACTACTATAGAAGCTTCTTTCATATGGAACATAGAAAGTTTAAATGGAGTTACTCTATGAACGGGGCTCAATGGCCCTTCCAAACAGCACAGGCCAGCAAATAAAACGTCCAATTCTAGAAATAGACTCTCTTTTTTGGTATTGTTGATTAGAGGGCTACAAAGACCCTCAAACAATCATAGCTATAGCTGTTGCTCTTGATTACCCTCTAGAACTTTATGGTATGATCTTATTCCTATAGACCCTGCATATATAAGTCATAGAACAAACAAGGAGAAATCGATTTGGTACTGATCAAACAGTTTCAGCTCTACTGGCTAGCTTTCACAGTACTTGAAGGGGTTATGCATGCTAATGGAAAAGGAACCATCAGATTTTTCTAGGTGGGAATGCTGCAGTCTACAATAACGACTGGCTTGGCAAGATATGCCTATTCATGCAACAGTGGCACGAATTTTGTAGAGGTAACAAACAATGCATTATGGAGTATGTACACATGTACAGCATACTTGTGGAGGTCACAAGACAACGTGAAAAAGTCAGTTCTCTGCTTCTATCATGTGGTTACTGGGTATCAAACTCAGATTTTCAGGCTTGTCAGGAAGTCCCTTTGCATCCTGAGTTATATCATCAGCCTTGCCTAAAGATATTTAAGTATCAGAAATTCATATTCTGACACACAAAAATTCATTAAATAAATAGATTTTAAAAGTCTCAGAGAATTACGAATGCAGAGATGGCTCAGCGGTTAAGAACACTGGTTTTTCTTACAGAAGACCCAGGTTTGAATCCTAGCACCCACATGGCAACTAACAACTGTCTCTGTAACTCCAGTCTCAGGGGGTCCAACAGCCTCTTCTGACCTCCGCAGGCATTACAAGACACAAATGCCCATATCTACATGCAGGCGATACACGCATACATATAAAATTAAAAAATAAATACAAATTTAAAAAAGAGTTTAAAAAAGAAGTCTCAGAAAATTATTCATATCAACCAAAACTGTTAATGACCTTGACACTCATCATGTATAGAATAGTGAGAGAAACTGTAATATTTCAACAAGATACAATATTACAAATAAATTAGGGTGAAGTAGTGTTAATGTTCTTAATCTAGATGACATCAATGTTCTGAAGTTTGCAATGCTCTATTCAAGCATTCTGCCATGTTGGTTTTCAGTTTCTTCCAAGACATGTATATACATTTTCCTGAGTCACTAATATTGAGCTCAGTCTAATTGTGTGCTCTGGCCAAGTGGCAGGAAGTGAGGAAATGATTTTCACAATTGTAATTGTCTTCTTGCATTTTAGGAGAATTTGTACATTGCAAAATTTTTTAAAATTAAGATGATAAATATTTTAACTTCATACATAGTATCTAAATGAACTCTATGCTACTTAAGAATGAAGCATATATTATAAATGTAATAAAATTTAAATTTTAAATATTGTTTTAACTTCCTAATACAAAAGAAATATGAGTAGGGAGTAGAAAAGAAGGTCTACAAATTCTGGGGAATGTTTCTTATTCTAGAATTTTGTATATGACTATCAGTTTTATTCTATTTTATACAAAAAACATAGAAATAATTATATGTTCTTTCTATGGGAAATCCCTCATAAAAGTGAGAAGAATTCCATTGTCTGATTCATCCTCAGGTTTATAGACCAAGCACAGGACCATGAAATTGATTGTCACTTCATAGAAACATATTGTGTTAAGAGATATAAACCGTCCACTATGGGTTCATAAAAAAATCAGCGTCTGAAGAATAGCTTATTATTTTTCTCTTGCCTTTTAAGTTTCATTAGAAAAACATCGAGTTTTAAAACTGGATTAATTATTATAAATATGCAAGAAATAATAATGGATTTGCTTCAATCAAATCTCAAATTTATCTGAAGGGAACTTGAAAATATCTCCTCATAAAAATTGATAAACTACTGGTCAGGAGTGGAAAAAAAAAATGCAGGAGAGAAGCCGAATGCCCTCGGGGCACTCATTAAAACCATGGCTTGCTTGATTGACTAACCTAAAAAATGTCTCAAGGAATTTTGGTCAAAATATTGAGTTTTCAGTAGAGTTGCAGAGTCTGGACTTAACCAGTTCAGATGTTAAAAGAGAAACTAAATCCAGCTGATGATTTTATTCAGTGCACGTTGTTCTTTTTTTATGATAGGGAAAATAGCGTTGAAATAACCATTCTCTCTGAGATGACTATTGTGGAAAAGCTTCACTTGTTTATAGAACATGAAAATGGTGGGCCTTCTAACACCATTGCAACTGCATCACTTTATGCTTTCTCTGCTTTTGTTAAAACAGCGATGGTTCTGGGGTTTTCACCAGTGCATAGTGATCAAAGTTGAAAATTTATCACATTACCTAAATTATATAATGTATCACATTACAATCTTTTGTCAATTTTGGAAAAAAATTCTGTTAGAAAAAATATTTTTTCTATAGAAAATTTAAATGTGTGGTATTTGTTTATTTATATTTAGATTTAAAATATTTTGATTCTAAGATCATTTCATACAGTGCATTTTGATCTTAGTTAGACCCCTTTCCATTTCCACTCAAATCCTACTACCTGCCAAATTCATGACCTCTATTAATATCTTCTCTTTCAAAAGACCTATCAAGTCTAATATGTGTTCTCCAAATGCTTTTAGGTGTGTGTCTATCCCTGGGATCAGCCTATCAGACATCACATCAGTAATAAAGCTGACTCTCTTTCTCCTAGTAGCTATCTGTTGTCAAGTGAGAATTTTTGTGGCAATTCAGAATATTTTATATTTAAAAGAATGTCATGAAACATAAAAAAGCAGAGCTGTATTTCAAGTAGTTCTAATAATTTATTTGCAGCTGTACTATGGTGTCCAGACAAAAGTTTCATGAATACAAGGAAGTACCCTTAATACATCTACCACCCTTGGCTCTCACAGTTTTCCTGCTCCTTCTTTCACAATGATCCCTGAACCTTTGGGGAAGAAGTGTGGTAGAGATGTCCCATTTAGAACTGAGCATTCTGCAGTCTCTAAATTCTGTACATTGATCTGTTACAAACCTTTGTATGAATTACCATCTGCTGCAAGAACAACCTTCTTTAGTGAGAGTTGAGAGATGCACCAATTTTTAGGTTTCACAATGTCAGTAGAAGTCAGTTTAATACTACATGTATTTATCAAAATAGCAATAGTAGGTTGTTACCTATATTATATGATTTGTCTAGCCAAAGGTTCTTGGCCCACATCAGGTATGGACTTTGTCTTATGAAGCCAGCCTCAAATTCAATCAGAAGGCGGTTGGTTACTTTGTAACATTTGTGCCACTTTTGTAGCAGTGAGGATATTTTGCCAATCTAGTTGTTATTGTGGCTTGTAGGGCTTATAGCAGCATAACATTGACGATTAGCTTTCTCTTCCATAGCCCCTTCTCAGACTTTGAAAACTAGCTGATAGAGGTGAAGCTTTGACATTAGTACCAGCTTGATTTTTCCTTATTTGTTCTATGACTTAGGTACAGTGTGTCTTCAGCAATAGGGTTTTTACCATCCAGCTCTGGGTGTTAACCAGGTGCAATGGCAATAACTAGTATTGTTTGAGGGTCTATAGGACATGATTGCTCAACACTTTCAAAGAGGGAGTCCATTCTTATCATTGGTCTTTTTATTTTCTAGCCTGTGGTGTCTAGTAGGGCCTTTGAACAACTGTCATTGAGTAACTACATTTAAACTATTTTTATATCCCATATATGCATATGAAAGAAGCTTCTGTAGGTTTCTATATGACGTTTCAAAAGGTGTTTAGTGCTAGTTATCCCTTCTATCACTCCCTCTTCTGTCTTATCCTCCCGTTACTAAACCATAAAACACACCTTATCCCGTTATGTCCCTTTCCCCATTTATAACACTTCATTCTCTCTTCCTATAAGTCACACCCCATGGCCACTTATTCGGTTCCTGATCTCTAAGGATTTTCTAACTGATACATGCATATTTAAAGATTCCAATCTCATATTCATTTATGAGAGAGAACATATGACGTTTGTCTTTCTGGGTCTGGTTACCTCATTTAGAAAGTTTCTTTCCAGTTTCATCCATTTACATGCAAATTTCACAATTTTAATTTTCTCAACAGCTTAGTAACATCAGTTGTGTAAATGTATCACACTTTCATGATCTATTTATACACTGATGGACATCTAGTCTGTTTCCATTTCCTGTTTGTTATGAATAGGACAGAAATGAAAATAGATGAACAAGTATCTCTATATCTCTGTAATAGGATAAAGAGTCCTTTGGGTATATTCCTAGCAGTGATATGTCTGGATTATGTGGTATGTCTAATTTTAGGATTTTGAGGAACTCCTTCACTGATTTGCACAGTTACTGCACCAGTTTGCACTCCTGTTGACAGTGAATAAGTGTTCTCCTTTCTCCACATCCTCTCCAGCAGTTGTCATTGTTTGTTTTTTGCATAGTAGCCATTTTCACTGGGCTAAGAACTTAATGCAGTTTTAATTTGCATTTCCTTAATATCTAAATATGTTGAATATTAAAAATATTTCTAGCCATTACATTTCTTCTGAGAAATCCCTGTTCAGTTAATTGCCCCAATTTTTAATTGAGTTGTTTGATTTCTGCTGTTTAGTTTTTTGAGTTCTTTGTACATTCTAGACACTAACCCTTAGTCAGATGTATAGCTGTTAAAGATTTATTTCCATTCTGTAGTTTGCCTCTTCACTTACATGATGGTGTCCTTTGTTGAACAACAGTTTTTTAGTTTTATGAGGTTCCATTTGTCAATTGTAGGTCTTAATGCTTTAGTTAACCAGATCCTCTTCAGAAAGTCATTTTCTGTGCCTGAAAGTTTTCATAGATTCCATACTTTCTTCTCTATCAGATTTGGTGTACCTGGTGTTACAGTGAGGTACTTGATTCATTTGGAGTTGAGGTTGTAGAAAGTGAGTGATAAGGATATAGTTTTCTCCATGTTACTATCCAGTTTCACCAGAACCATTTCTAGGACATGTTACTTTTTGTCCAATGTATATTTTTGCCCCCTTTGTCAAAAATGGGGTGACTGTAAGCTTGTGGACATAAAGCTCCTTAATACTATTCCATTATCTCTTTATGACAGTACCATGCTGTTTTATGACTATAGTTCTCTAGCATTTCTATTGTTCAAGATTGTTTTTAGCTGTCCTGAGGTGGGTTTTTGTAGGGGAGTGGGTAGAATGACCATTTTCATAATATTAATCCTACCAATCCATGCAAATTTGAAGGGTTTATATTTTTTGTTATCTTCATCAATTTCTTTCTTCAATGCATTAAAATTTTCATTGTACAAGTCCTTCACTTCCTTGATCAAATTTATTCTAAGAAATTTTGCTCTTTCTTGAGGCTATTGTGAATGGGAAGGTTTCCTTGACTTCATCAGTATATTTGTTATTGATTCATAAGAAGGGAACAAATTTTTGTGTGTTGATTTTATAGCCTGCTACTTTGCTGTATATGTTTGTCATATGTCAGCATTTCTGGTGGAGTCTTGAGTGTTTTTTATGTATAGAATTTTGTCATTTTCAAATAAGGAAAATTTGATCCCTTTCTTCCAAATTTATAGCCCTTTACTTCATTTATTTGTTGTATTGTAAGATTTAAGTACTATATTGAACAGGAATGGAAAGAGTGGCTTCCTTGTCATGTTCCTGGATTTAATGGTAATGCTTTGAGTTCTTCATTTAGTATGATGTTGGTTGTGGTCTTGTTTTATATTCCCTTTATTATTTTGAAATAAGTTCCATGTATCTTTAGATTCTCTATGATGTTTTTGCTTTGTTTTGTTTTGTTTTGTTTTGTTTTTTTAATCCCCCAGTGCTAGTGCACATGACCGTACCCCACATTTAAAAAGGAGTTGATGAGTGAATGAGTTACCCCTCCTACCAAATCAGTTAACCTTAGCTGCATATGGGGGAGGAGCTCAAGATATATAAGCTGAGAACGCCATGAGCACCTCTATTGCCATTTTGCTGGGCTGTCAGGAAGTCACAGGCTCTATATTTGAGTGTGGACTTTCCAGTACAGCCGTAAATGAGGATGCGTCCACTCTTCTGTAAATAAACCCCACCCTACACCCTGTTAGGAAGCCCAATAAAAAAAGCAGAGCTAACGGAAACCATCATTCTGCCAAAGTTGGCCCCATGGTAGTAAATCTTTTGGTCTTTGACTTCTTATTCCTATTCCCCCCCCATAAACTTAATTGTATATGTATTTTTTATGTAAATATAGAAGCTAGTTTCTCTTTAGAAATGGTAAAACAGAGAAAGAAGCAATAAAATGTTATATATGCTGGTCCTGATTCTGGCATTCAACAATATATTCATGTAAGAGGCATCATATAGTACATCTCTATACACATACAATAATGTGTGTAAAAAATAACATTTAAAACCCAGTGTCGCTGGGCATGGTGGTGCACACCTTTAATCCCCGCACTCTGGACAGGTGAATCTCTGTGAATTCAAAATCAGCCTGGTCTTCATACTGAGTTCCAGGTCAGCTGGAACTACAGGGAGACCCTGCCTCAAAAAAAAAAAAAATGTAAATGAAACAAAACAGTCTGTCTGAGGTAGAGACAAAGGAGCAACAAGAGAGGGAATTGGAATGACGCACTGTAGGAGAATTACCAAAGGGAGATCAACACCTCTGCTCCCTGCCTGCCACGTGCACTGGTACTCTGCCTAAGCACTCCTCTCCTTCCTCCTCCCATGTTCCTCCTTTTCAGGTCATTTATTTACAGAATACTTGCTATAGACATTGCTTCCCCACTTTCACTATTACCATCAGCAAGATTGCCTAAAATTCACACCCCCAAACTGATTAACTTTCACATAAACAAAGACAGTGTTTCCAATTGCTGCAATTAACATTGTATGTCAGTGTTTAAAAAGTATCTGAAAATGTATGACAACTTATCATGTAAAATCTATTGGAGAAGATATTATAAACCCATGAAAGTTATAAATGCTCTCATCTAAGAACACAGTAGAAGTCTTATGATTAGATTGACATGCTTAAGCTTCAAGGAAGGAAGGATCCTTGTTTCTGAGGCTTTGCTTCTTTTTTTTTTTTTTTTGTTTCTTAATGATATATCTTAATTTTTCTGGTATATTTTATACAGAGCTTTGACTACAGGAAGAGCATGGGGCAAAATCATCTAGATATATTATTCTATGGGGTTTTAAAATTGTTACTTTAAAAATATTTTATTTTTATTTTATGTGTATGCACATATTGCCTGCATGTAGGTAAGTTCACCTGTGTCATGCAATGCCTGCAGAGGACAGAAGAGGCTGTTGGATCCCCTGAAACTGGAGTTACAGACAGTTGTTAGCTGCCATGTGGGTGTTGGGATTCGAACCCAGGTCTCCTACAGGCCAGTGTTCTTAAGCACTGAGCCAACTCTCCAGCCCCCTAAAATTGCTACTTTTAAATTTAAATGTGAAAGGTACAACTTCTGAGCTAATCCTGACTCCAGGTTAATATAATAAAGCCAAATTTGTGAGACATGAGGGGATTAAATGTGATTGGTCTTGGCACCTACCTTGGACAAATCTTGTCATAGAATATGCTCAGTAAACTTTATCTCTCTTTACCCATTTTAAAGAAGGGACTTAAAATCATCTCAGATTACAGTTTGAAATTACTCTTAAAACAACGACAAGGACATGATTTTTTTCAATTTCTCAGTGACATCACTGTGATATCATAAATTTCAAGATATTCACTAAAAATTTTGGTCAAGTAAGGAAAAGATAAAACTGGAAGCTAAATTTTTATTTATTTAAGATCTATCATTGGTTCTACATATGGATTTGTGATTTCAGTCACTATGCCAGTGACCATCAAGGATTATGTTCTGATAAAATCAGTTGTGGAAGAAAATATTTAAAATGTGAAGAGAAAATCATAAGAATTCTAAACTGGGCAAATTGTCTTTCTATATACTTATTACAAATTATTTTTACAGGTAAAGGAAGAAAAGAAAAATAACTCATAAAAATCATATTATATATTCTGAGAACTCCAAATAATAAGTTTAATTCTATTTTCCTGCCTAAAATGTACTCACTCTAATGCACCAGACACTTAATTTTTTATTGGCCATATTATTAAGAGGTTCAAAAATGGACCCTTTGGTGTCATAGTTGCTTAATGAAAAGGTGATGAAACACAGTGTTTGCAAATTTGTCCATACTGATATTACACTTAATATAATATATATATATATATTTATGTACATATACAAATACCTCAGACATGCATCTAAAATGTTTTTATGGTTATAATAACATTAAACAAGTGCACATATACTTATCCACACTTGTTCTAAACATTCAGAACTGCTAAAATTAATGTGCATAAAATATTTTATGTTATTCAATATTATGTTTGTTAAATAATGTCCTAAAAGGTGGATGAAGTGCCAGAGTGCTTGCTAAGCACACTAAAGTCTGTGGGTTTCACCCCTGACAGTGCAGAAAGCAAAAGCATAATTTTGCCTGTTGTCCTAATTGAAATGCTGCAAATAATAAAATAAAATATTTAATAAATTCATTTTTTCTTGTAATGAAGGAAGAGGTAGAGTGACAGGGATGAGAATCCTATCACCAGCAAGAAGTCCACATGCAAAGGCAGGGTCAGTCTACCATTTGAACTTGTTTTCATGAAAACCAGTTTAGGGTTCTATTTAACGATGACTGTTTTAATCTCCTCAGAGAGCAATGGCCCTGGTAGATTGGCCACTCAAAATGAACATCACCACTTGGAAGTCTCACCACCCCTCGCACTGAAAACCAAATTTCAAAAATATGAACACTTAGAGGCAAAACACATTCAAACCACAGAAGATAAAAATCTGAAATTTCCCAAATCACAATACAATTTTGGGCTGTGCACAGTAGTGTACATTTGGTGGGCTGCAAGGTAAGAGGCAGAGATAAGTGAAAATAACATATAGGAAAATAGATAAAGGTAGACCAAATCAGAGGAAAGGCTGAGCTCCATAAATAAGCATGATAAAGCATGTCGGTTTGCTTAAAGAACACCATCTTAATTTAACACAGCCATATTCTACTGGAATTCCTTTATTTTAACATAGACGTATTCCTGAAATTTTAGTGAACCCTGAAAAGTACACTTACCTCTTTTAGTTTGATGGATAATGATTGTCACTGCATGGCACAAGCTCTTAACCTGTGATTGAGTACTGCTCCTTAAGTAGCTCTTGTGGTTCCTTGACAAAAGCAGCTACCTCAAGAGTAATCTGTGAATGAAAAATATATGATCCTTTCCTTTAAAAGTCTTACTTAAAATTTATAAACATTTAGTATACATCCACCTTAAAGAAGGCATGCGAAAACATGCTTCAATCAAAATTAAACTCTTGTCATTTATACTTTAAAAATCACAAACTTTGGGATGGCAAAATGACTCGGTGGGTAAAAGTGCTTGCCCACATCAAATGGAAGTTTGAGATAGGGTTGTCTACAGAAGGCTGGAAGCCTGGAAAGAAAAAAGAGGCACTCCGCCTCAACAGGTGAAAGAAGATGCCCAAAACTTGTCTCCTGATCTTCACATTCATAGTAGTATGTATATGACTATACTTACCCACTCACCCACGAAAGACCACACACACACACTAAGTAATAATAATAATGCACTATCTTCTACACTGAATGCCAACATTACGTTATAATCCTTTTTAGAAAATGTGTCCTTTTATTAATTTGTAAATATTCTCAATTTAAAAAATATTCACTCCAGGGGCTGGAAAGATAGTTCAGTGGAGCACTGATAGCTCTTGCAGAGGATCTGGGTTTGATTCCCAGCACCCACGTGGCAGCTATGAACCGCCCTTAACACCAGTTCCAGGAGAATCTGAAGCCCTCTTCTGACCTCTGCAGCATTGCACAATACGGGTGCACTCACATATATGCAGGCAATACACTCATATAGATAAAATAAAAATAATAAATAAAATATAAAAAAATACTTGTCCCAAATATTTAGATAATCCAATAAAACATTATTGCTTATTTCATTATAGTTTCCTAAGAAATGAAGTGATTTTGTGGTATGATAGCCCAATCAGTGAGAAATATTTGTTTATACTCTCTTACAAGTATTCAGCTCTTCGTGCTATGTTTTATAACCACTGAACTAAAGACTACTTTGTGGTTTAATTTTAGAATCCATTTACTTAGGAAATCCTCCAGTTACCAAAAATGGTAGAACGGTCTTGCCAATGCTTAACGTATGCTTAAAATATCATTCAGGAATTGTCTCTTCAGGCCTCCACTAAATTCCATTTGGTTTGAATGCAGTTTGATTATATTTACCTAAAAATCTAAAATACCTCAATTCTGAAAACCTTGGAAAGAGTGTCTTTAACACAAAATAACATTTTTCTCAGAAATAAAAAAACTTCCTTCTTCTTTTTCTCTATGGGTAGAGATATCTTTATTAAAATAGTGGAGCACATACAGAAATTTCCCTACTGTTTCCTCAAAATTTCCAAAGAGGAGGAAATGACAGAATTTTGAACTTGGCTGTAATTATGTGGGGATGTCTAAGGTTAATGGAAGGTGAGAAATTGGCCTAAGGCTTCCTTAAGATATAATAGAACTGATACACAACTCATTTGAGAGGAATCACATCCTCCTCCCTCATGGAGATGTAAAATAAAGGCATATCATTCAGCACATTCCTGGGTCAAGTGAGGTTCTATAGCATCACTCTGTAGAATGGGTATGGAAGAACTGGTCTCACAATCCTATCCCAATGTAATCCACTCGTCCAAGTTTTGCAGATTGGTCTGCACTTACACTCCTTTTTCCAGTTTACTCAGTACTGGTGTTCTATTTCACTGCTCAAAATGCCCTATGTGGATCTGGAGATATGGCTCAGCACATAAGAATACTGGCTCCTCTTGCAGAAGCCCTGGGTTTGAATCCCTGTACCCACATAACACCTAACAACTGTCACTACATTCTGACTCCAAGAGCTTCCTCTCTACTCTGCGGACATTACACAACATGGGTGCACTCACATACATGCAGGCAATACATGCATACACAAAAACTAAAAATTTTTTAAAAATGCTCTGCCCATTGAGACATGCTGACACTAAACGTATTAGTGAAATGAGACATTTGATAGGGAATAAAAATAAATTTATGTTATCCAAACTGTGCTACGAACACCAAGGAAATCTCAAAGAGTGGTATGGATATCACAGATTGAGATTCTCTCAAGTATTAGAGTGCTAGAATTTCCAGCCATGGAAAGAGCTGGAAAGAGCTGATAAATTCTATTTTAGGCATTTTGGTTTTCAATAAAATAATGTGTGTAAACAGAAAACAAATTAAATGAAGGGATCCTAGAAAATATGGCTTTGCCTATGTTTATTAAATATGAGCAAATGTAGTCATCCTTGACAATAACTGTTCGGCAAAAGAGAAAAATGGATAAATTGCTACAATGAAATATAAAAGGCACAAAACACAAACCATCTTATTCTTAGTGATGTTACATCTCCAAATGGAATACTTCAAAGATTTCTGGTCACAGCACTTGAATAAAAGCCGGCTCAGAACTGTTAGTGACAAAGACATGGAAGTATTATGATGATCTGGCTAAACTTGTTCCCTGGTCAAATAATAATTAAATATGCACAGCAAATAGCAATACTATTAACTTTAAAATGCTTTAAATATGCTTCGTCAAATTACTTCAAAGATATTGTTCAGATTTTTTGGGGTCTTTCATCTAGCTTGTTTATTCATTAAAATGGACAAAGGACATTTATGGCATAAATATATTAAGGAGCAATTCTGGCAAAAAGAAATATAAATATTATAAACATTAAATAAATGAATAGGGTTTTGACAACTAGGAAATGTAATGATTTATAAGCAAGAATGTGTGTTTTCTACTCGATGAACCAATCTTCATGTGAAAATAATAATCTGCATATGAGCCAAATATAAACATATGCATTACTGAAGCACTTGGGAGTAATTATGAAAAAAACTTTTATATGTATTTTTAAGTATTTTATTGTTTTTATGTGCCATTTTTCTAGATAAATATGTTAATATATTAAATTTCAGGGAAATGTACACGAGTTGTCATTTATTAAGATTTTTTTTATTTATTTATTATTTTTATTTTATGTGTATGTGTGTATTGCCTGTGAATAGGTAAATGCACCCATGTCATTCAATGCCTGCAGAAGACAAAACAGGCTGTCGGATCCCCTGGAACTGGAGTTATGGACAGTTGTTAGCTGCCAGGTGGATGCTGGAATCTGAACTGGGTCATTTGTAAGAACAACCAGTGTTCTTAACCACTGAGCCATCTCTCTAGCCCAAGATTATTTTATTTTTAACTGAGACAGATAAAGGAATGTTTTTATTGGGGTTTCATAAAGTTATGCTATACCCAAATTCAGGGTGCTGAATCAATGTACTATGAAAGGTGAAAAATGGGATTCTATTCTTAATTCACATTAGCATAACCAATCACTCAGTTTCCTTAACATACAACCACCGTAATAAAACTTACAATTTTAAATAATTTCATAAATCATAAAATTCATACAAAAGAACACATACATGAAATAAAATTTTAGTTATGCCTGTGATGACCACTAAATTGTTAAGCTCTTAATTGCAAGCAAATATTGAAATATAATTTATGTTGAGGAAAGAAACACAGTGCCCAGTAAAGGAAAAAGGAAAAAGTTACTTTAATTTTGATTTTTTTCAAGGAAAATTTGTTACAAAGAGAAAAGAAATGATTTTGCATACACAGAGGTAACTCATAAATTATTTTGACAAAATTTGTTGCCCTTCCAGAGCATAATAATCTATTCAAAATTCTTTGATATCTCATTTCTGATGTGAATTTCTGATTTAAGAATTCAATATATTTAACAGATATGACTATTATAAAATGAAATAAACTATACTTATCTTTGTTTCTAAATGCTATGTTTAATTTTACATCATGATTTTTCTCAGATTTCTTTTTTTGTGTGGTGCTTGAGATAGAACCCAGGGCCTTGTCCGTGATAGATTAGCATTCTACCACTGGGTGCACCATATCTACCCTTGTCCTAAAAATAAAATACACTATAATACATAGCTAGTTGAATTACTTCAGTTTCAAAGAAATTAATTTTATTTCACTAAGTACCTTAGATATGGACTTGATCTTTTATTTGGATATCTGGATTAGGGAAAATAATTGCTATTTTAATATCACTGATTGTATTAGTCAGGGTTCTCCAAAGAAACAGAATGAGTAGAATGAATATATATGTATAGAGATCTATCAGCTTAGCTCACAGGATAGAATCAGAGTAGTCCAACAACGGCTGTACCACACTGGAGAGGCTGAGAATCCATGGTTGCTCAGTCCACAAGGCTGGATGTCTCAGTAGTCCCAATCTGGCACTGAAGGTCTGACGAATTCCAAAAGATCAACTAGTCTTCAGTATACAGCAGCAGGATGAACTCACCAGCGAGAGAGAAGGCAAGCAGCAAGAATCCTGGTGTTCTCCTCTGCCTTGGTCTTTTATACGGGCTGCCATCAGAAGGTAACACTCACATTTAGGGTATGTCTTCTGGCTTCAGATGATCCAAACAAGAAGATCATTTCAGTTAATCCCAGATCCAATCAAGTTAACACCCATCACAAGTCTACCCCTTTTCAACTTGACAGACAATAGCATCTCTCTATGTCATGCTTAATTTTCAAATGAAAACAATGTCAAGGTCATAATTTCACCTAACATGATATAACTATCCCATCATACAATGATCAATGCATTATATATCTTTGATGAGGTGATAAGGTCTTCGAGGAATGCTTAGTCCTTTAATGTCTCATAACCCAATATTATCATATAGGTTCACAACACTTAACCACTTAAACATCTCAATTACACATTCAAAAATGAATAACTCAAGTATCTGCTTAACATATGTATATACATGCACAGGGCTATTAACAAAATAGGACAAAAAAAAAACTCATGTCAATTACAATCCACTTTTCGGCAACTGATCATGTGGCCTAAGTTGGTAACTTCCTCTTCTACCCATTCTGTATTTCCTCCACTATCAGCAAGCACCTCTGCAGGTCTTGGCTCTTTCCCTGGAGGAGTGAACCATACTTTCATCCCTGAAGGGTCTGGACCATTCATTTTCCAGCCTGGATTGGGTTGTTGCAGTTTCTCATTGATGTTAATCACAGGACATGGTAACACCAAAAGTAGCCCTAAGGAATCTCCTGCCTTCCAGATATAATCTTCATTACCTCCATTGTGGAGAACCAGTCCAATTTCCCCCTGGTAGGCTGGTTCAGTCACCCTTCCTAATACTGTTATTCCTTTCTTTGCCTGATGACTTAACGGCATCAGAAGACCAAAGCATCCAGGGGAAAGTCTTAGCTTCCAGTTCAATGGAATGTAGAAGCACTCCCTCCTCTGGAACCAAAACATCCAAGCCAGTAGAGTGCAAAGTCGAGGGTACAAGAAGAAAAAAATCTCCTAATGGGTCACCAGGGGTGATAGTGAATGGAATCATTCCAACTTCTACCCCTTGATTCCTGGGCCCATGAATCCTGGCTATAGGAGAAACTGTGCCATATATTGGATGCTTATTCAAAGCATACACTGCCTTCTGGAGGACCCTGCCCCAGCCCTCCAGGCTATTGCCACCTAATTGGCACTGTAACTGTGTCTTTAAGAGACCATTCTATCATTCTATCAAGCCAGGTGCTTCAGGATGGTGGAGAACATGGTAGGACCAGTGGATTCCATGACCATGGGTCCATTGTCGCACTTCTTTGGCTGTGAACTGAGTTCCCTGGTCAGAAGCGATGTTGTGTGGAATACCTATGGTGGATAAGGCATTCTGTAACTCCCTGGATAGTAGTTTTGTCAGAAGCATTAAGTGTAGGAAAGGCAAATCCGTAACCAGAATAAGTGTCTATTCCTGTAAGGACAAAATGCTGTCCCCTCCAAGATGGAAGTGGTCCAATGTAGTCAACCTGCCAGCAGGTTGCAGGCTGGTCACCATGGGGAACAGTGCTATATCAGGGACTCAGTGTGCGTCTCTGTTGTTGGCAGATCTGGCACTCAGCAGCAGCTGTAGCCAGGTCAGCTTTCATGAGTGGGAGTCCATGGTGTCGAGCCCATGCATAACCTCCATCTCTGCCACCATAGTCACTTTGTTCATGGGTCCATTAAGCAATGACAGGGATAGCTGAAGAAAAAGGCTGACAATCCACAGAGTGGGTCATCTGATCTACTTGATTATTGAACTCGTTTTCTGCTGAAGCCACTTTTTGATGAGCATTTACATGAGACACAAGTATGTTCACATCCTTTGCCCATTTGGAGAGATCTATCCACATACTTCTTCCCCAAATGTCTTTCTCACCAATTTTCCAATCATGATCCTTCCAAGTTCCCAACCATCCAGCCAAACCATTGGCTACAGCCCATTAATCAGTATATAATCACACTTCTGGCCATTTCTCCTTCCAAGCAAAATGCACAACCATGTGCACTGCCCGAAGTTCTGTCCACTGTGAAGACTTTCCTTTCCCAGTGTCCTTCAGGGCTGTTCCAGAAATTGGCTGTAATGCCACAGCTGTCCACTCTGAGTAGTGCCTGTAAACTGTCTCAAGTCTGGAAATTGATTGACTGAGAGAGATTCTCTATTGCTATGATCCAATACTGACTTCCTGTCATTCCCCTAGAGCTTTTCTGCTTATACAGATTAAATAAAAACTTAGTAGGCTTCTTATGTATGTGGTCCCTGGAAACACCAATGATTGATTAGCTAGTATCACAGGTCCATTCAAGTCATGCCATTGCAGGTATTATTTTGCCTTTGCCACCCATTACAATAAGTACACTCACCTTGTCTTTGGTAATTCGATACTGCCACCCAACCCCTACTCTGAGGTCCTGTTACACCTATTACATTTACATTTAATTTATGCAAATTAGCAGCAGCATCTCCAACTGTAAGATTCAGCATAAGGAAAAGAGCAAAAAGAAAGCTCTTCAAATGTTATGGTGTCTCTTTCAGTACTTTCCATCTTATAAAATCTGTAAAAGGCATGTCCTCTGGGCCCTCCCACTGTGGAGGATTTGATGTTGAAATGAGAATTCACTTGGGCATACCAATTTGCCTGAGCCTTACAATCCCTTCATCAACACTAAGCCAAAGGATATCAGATATCTCCAGCTCTGTCAGTAGGCCATCTTTTGATAAATACCTCAGCCAACCAATCAAGGAACTTTTAACACCCTTTTTAACTACATGAGGTTCTATGTTAAACCTAGAATCTCCAGTCAGGGGTCCCATGTCAATAAACTCAGCCAGATCCAATTTTATGTTTTGTCCACCATTATCCTATACCCTTAAAATCCATTCCCAGACATATTCATTAGACTTCTGCTTGAAAGAATTAGCAAATTCACTAAATTCTTTAGTGGTGTAGTGTACTAACTCATGGACCATACTTCTTATCTCTCCTCTAGGAGCCTGAATGGGATTAGCTTCCTCAATGGGATTAGTTGCCTCAGGCAAGGGTGGGGAGTGTTGGTCTGATGAGGGTGGGGAGATTAATTCATCAGGTGAATCAAATTCCTCATAGACTGAGGATTCTAAATCCTCAGCCTCATCAGGGTTCTCCCACACATCTCCATGCCACGTGTCAGGATTCCAATCTTTTCCTACCAATGCCCTCACCTTTACTGCTGACATCCTTTGAGGCTGGGAATTAAATTTGCGTTTTAGGTCAGCCAAATGTATAATAAGGGCTCCAGCTTGATTTTCTGCAGCTTTAGCTCTCTGGCTGCTGGAGAGAAGATTCTCTTCCAGGGCACACTTGGAAACATTTAAACTGTTGATTCAAATGTGGAACTTGTCAATTTTATCATTAATTTATCATTAAGATAATTGTTTATCTTCATCACTTTAATCCAGAGATGCTAGAAGTAACCAGCCAGTGTCATTATTTTTCTTATTTTTCCACAAATTGTCAAATGTTTTATGTATAGGGTCACTAAATTTCTTGCTCTTCACAAGAGGTGAGTTAGGAGATTCAAATGGGCCTATCTCCATAAAGTTTCAAATAGTCTACATCTCAGATTTTCAGTGCTCTCCGTGCTATCTGAAGACTCTGAGTTGGAGAGCCTGCTCCAAATACCAACAAGCCCATTAAAGAAATTCATCCTTTCAATTCTGTTTCTGTAGAATCACTCCTGGTACCACAATCTGTATTACTCAGGGTTCTCCAAAGTAACAGAACTGGGAGAACGAATATATATGTATAGAGATTTATCAGCTTAGCTCACAGGATAGAGTCCAAGTAGTCCAACAATGGCTGTACCATACTGGAGAGGCTGAGAATCCGTAGTTGCTCAGTCCACGAGGCTGGATGTCTCAGTAGTCCCAATCTGGCACTGAAGGTTTGATGAATTCCACAAGATCAGCTAGTCTTCAGTCTATAGCAGCAAGACGAACTCACCAGCGAGAGAGAAGGCAAGCAGCAAGAAGCCAGGCATTTTCCTCTGCCTTGGCCTTTTATATGGGCTGCCATCAGAAGGTAACACCCATATTTAGGGTGTGTCTCCTGGCTTCACATGATCCAATCAAGATCTCTTTCATTTCAGTTAATCCCAGATCGAGTCAAGTTGACACCCAGGATTAGCCATCACACTGATGATTTTTTAATCCACAGTGTGGGACTGATTCTAGTTCACATGGAGTCATTGAAGGCAATATTAATCTCCAAGCTAAGTTCTTTAGGGGGAGCAATTAAAATCCGTCCTCATTTGGTAAACAGTGAAATATATGGTGGAAATATAAAGGTATCTGTGGTATTGATACCTTATAGTGAAGATAAGAAAAAAATGTTTTAAAAGGTTTATGAAGAAAAAGGTTGAGAAATGCTGTTTTTATAACTGAGAACTTCATATATGAATATAAAGAATTTTGATCAACTCCACCCACATTCCCTCCTCCTCAGTGCCTCTCTTGTACCCACATCACCTTTCCCTCCCATCTTCATGAGCACTCTCTTTTTTTCAAACCCTCTCAGTTTACTTAATGTTGCCTATATGTGCATTGGTCAAAATTCACCAGTGTGCTGGATTACAGGTAGCTTATCAGTGGTTGTATGCCCAAAGAACACTTAATCTCCCTCTCTCTGAGCCATCAATTGTCTCAAGAGTGGGGCCTCATGAGCCCCTCTCCTGTCCATGCTGAGATTTGGTTAGATTGATCTTGTACAGGTGTTGTGTATGAATTCACAGCTGATGTCAGTCAAAGTGTCCAATGGTGCTGTAATGTACAGCAAATTTTTCAGTGTACACATCCACTACTTCTGCTTCTTAACAATCTTTCTACCCCTTCCTCCATGATGAGCCTTGAGTCTCAGGGGGAAAAGGTATGATACAAATGTCCCATTTCTATGTGTGTCTGCATATTAATTGCCACCTACTGCAACAAAAAGTCTTCTTTGATCAGGGTTGAGAGATGCACTAATGTATGGATATAAAGGAAACCGCTTAGAGGACTTTAATACTATGTCCACAAAGCAGAACAATAATATCAGGTTCTCCCACAGGAGCTATGATCTAGCCAGTCAGAAGCTTTTAGCCTAGTTAACAGTACCAGACATAAGTTCTCTCTTATGAAACAGGCTTTAAATCCAATCATAAAGTAACTGGTTATTCCTATAACATTCATGTCACTGTTGCACCAGTAGGCCTATCTTGATTGGCTGATCAATATTGTAGCTGACAGTGTTCACATTTGAGTAAGACCTTTGAATTATTTTCCTCCTCTGATAGCATAGATTCCCCATCACTATGACAGTTACTGGAGATTAAGTTTCATGCCCTATGAATCACATATGAAGTATCCAGAAATAGGATCTTACCATCAAGTTCTTTAGGGTAACTAACATCAGCAGCAATAACCTTTAATGTTTGGGGGATTGTGGAACCTCCACTGAGTAACAACTACAAGAGTGGTAAACTTCCTATTAGATTTTTTTTTTCTTTTTTGCTTGTTTTGATAGTCTATGGTGTCTAGGAGAGGCATTGTCTTCCCTGTTATAGAGTAACACCCTCTAAACTCCTTTCATGAATGAATATACTTTATAAACTTTCTGCAATAGTAGGTTTTCATATGGCATTTTCAAATTTCTTTAGTGTTAGTTACATTCCTCCTACTCCCTTGTCAACACTTCCCTTTCATTCCCCACACTACCTAAAATTCTTATTCCATTATTCCATGTCTCCCTTCATACTACCATCATTCTATCATCCGACCATGGTAATCTTCCCTTCATGGTCTCTTAGTATTTTTCTGACTTCTATGTGTACACCAATTTAAGCACATATAACCAAAGATAGCATCCATATGACAGACAGCATGCAATATTTGCTGCTCTTGATCTGTGTTACTTCACTCAAAATGATTATTTCCAGCTCCATTCAAATAACTGTGAATTTCATAATTTCACTCTTCTGGACAAATGAATGTTGTGCCACAACTCACAGGAGAATAGGAAAGGACTTTATGAACAGGACCATAGTATTGCAGTCATTGAGTTTAATAACTGACAAATGGGAACTAATGAAACTAAAGAAAGATTCTGAAGAGCAAATGAAAGCATTACTTGAGCAAAGAGGCAGACTACAGAAAGGGAAAAAATATGACAGAGAGTTTGTGAGTGATATATATATATATACATATATATATATATATATATATCTCAAAAATTAAACACAAAGAAAACAAATAGCCCAGTTAAAATTGGCTTAGGAGCTTGTGGTCGTTTGAATGAGAATGTCCCCATAGGGTTCAAGTATTTGGGCATTCTGTCCTCAGTTGGTAGTGCTGTTTTGGGAAGTCTTAGAAAGTGTGGTTGTGCTGGAGGAAGCACGTCACTTGGGTCAGGCTTAGAGTTCTTAAGCTTTGCCAGATCTCCAGTGACTCTCTTGTTTCCTGTGCCCACTTGAAGATGTAGAGCCTAGCTTCCATTGCTTCAGCCACCTCTGCTGATGAGCCTCCCTGCCATGGTGGACTCTTGCCCCTTTGGAACCATAAGCTTAAATAAACTCATCCTTTTATTAGTTGCTTTGGTTAGTGTTTCTATCACAGCAACAGTAAAGTAACTAATACAGAACTAAATAGAATTATAAAAAGAAGAAATACAGAAGGTTGAGAAATTTTTATAGATCCTATTCTTTTTTTATCAATGTACATTTTTTATTTAATTTTTGTGACATTCATGCAATACATCTTAATCATATTTAGACACCTCCCACATTTGTACTCCGAAATATCCCCACCCACTGGATTTCATGTGTTGTGTCACATATGTTAAAGCCTACAGAATCAAGTTTGTGTACCTGGATGTCCCTTGGTGCAAGTTCATTTACTAGAATCTAGTCTAGATAAACTGACTAGACCCTGAAAAATTATTTTTTAAGTTGTTCATCAATGATCCCATTCATAATAACCTCAAAAAACAAAAGAAAAAAATCTTGAATTAATCTAACCATGGATGTAAAAAAAATATAAAAAGAAAAACTTTAAGACATTGAAGAAGATACTAGAAGATGAAAAGGCCTCCCATGATCATTGTGCTGGATAGCTTTAGTGTCAACTTGACACATCTGGGTTGAGGGAGCCTCAATTGGGGAATTTCCTTTATTGAACTGGCCTATGACCATGTCCATGGGGCAACTTCTTGATTAATGAGTGATGTGGGAGGGATCATCCCACTGTGGGTGGTGCCATCCCTGGAAAGGTTGGCCTGTGTTGCATAAGAAAGCAGGCTGAGCAAGGGCCAGGGGAGCAAGCCAGTAAGAAGCATTTCTCCATGGCCTGTGTTCCAGCTTCTGCCTCCAGGTTCCTGCCTTGGGCTGGCGGATGAACTGTGACCTGGAATATGTAAGCTAAATAAACCCTTTCCTTGCCAAGTTGGTATTGGTCAGAGTATTTTGTCACAGCAATGAAGAAACAAAGTAGTACAATCATGTACTGGTAGTATTAATACTGTTTAATTGGACATAATATCAAAATCAATGTACAGATTCCATGAAACATTCATTAAAATTCAGCAGAATTCTTCACAGATTGAAAATTTTAAATCTCAAATTATATATGGAAACACAAAAACCCAGGGCAGCATCGCCGTCCCTAATTTCAAAGTATACTGCACATAGAGCTATAGCAATAACAAAACCCTGCATGATACTGGAAAAAGACAAATTGATGAACTGAATAGAATTGAAACCCAGATTTAAGCCCAGGCACTTACAGCCATTTGAATTTGACAAAGGAGTGAAAAATGTACTTTTGAGAAAGGAAGCATGTTCAACTAATGGTACAGGTCCAACTGGATAGCTACATAGAGAGAAATGAAACTAAATGCTGGGGCTGGAGATGTCTCAGCCTCTAAGCTCACTGGCTGCTCCTTCAGAGGTTCAGGGTTGGAGTCCCAACATCCACATGATGGCTAATAAAAGTCCATAACTCCAAATCCAGAGGAATCTGATGCCCTCTCCTGAAGTCCATTATAGTTCATGAAATGGGTGTACTTACATGCATGCAGGCAATATACACATAAAATAAAAACAATAAATAAAATATTTTTAAAAAAGAAGCTATATCCCAGTGTTATAAGAGAAACCAACCACTTTCTGGTGATTTTATGTCCCATTTCAGAAGATGGAGCTCATATCTGGCACTATTATCAGGGTCAAAAATTTGTGGCTAGACAGTTAACAGACTACAGGGCACATTCTACTACCATTATTCTGCTAAATCTCTCAGTTATCACCAGATATTCTTCTTTCAGCATACAGTATATTTAGAATAAATGACTGTGGAGTATTCATCACCAAATAGAACAAACTATCTTTTCATCCTAAGGCTCAGGGATCATTATTAGGTGGAGGAGAGATTGTAAGAGCCAGAGGTGACCAATCAAAACAAGGAAACTATGTTTTCTGGACAAAACAGATTAGTGGTACATATGAACCCACAGCATTTGTGACTGCATGCATAAGGCCTGTGCAAGCCCAAGCCAGACAGAACCCATTTTGGATGGGATAGGTGGGAACGAACCCACAATCCTGGGTGAAGATCTATAGCCAAGTGATAGTTGCTTGGAGAGGGAGAATCAGATTTCTTTAAGGGTGTGACACCTGGTAGATTGCCTAGACTCAATGGATGGACCCAAAACCAAAAGCATTTGTGAAACACAAGTTAGAGAGAATACATCATTTAAAACTAATATATCTCTCTAAT
>NW_008333311.1:931405-938447 GCF_000622305.1 Nannospalax galili | reverse complement strand
TATTTTTTTAAAAAGAGAGAATATGAAGTTTGTGGAGGTTAGGAGAAGGGCGTTGTTCTAGAAGGAGTTAGGGAGAAGGGTTGGGGTATGACTGATGTATGAAGTATGAAATTCTCAAAGGATCAATAAAAATATTTTTAAATGTCTAACATTTTTAACTATCAGGGAAATGCAAATCAAAACCACTTTAAATTCCATCTTCCTTAGTATGGCTAAGATTGAAGAGTAAATAATTATGGTGGGTATGGAGGTGAGAAAATAAGTCTGAATATGTTAAAAATATATGTATGAAATTCTCAAAGGATCAATAAAAATATTTTTAAATGTCTAACATTTTTAACTATCAGGGAAATGCAAATCAAAACCACTTTAAATTCCATCTTCCTTAGTATGGCTAAGATTGAAAAAAAAAGAGTAAATAAAGTCTGGTTTGCACATGGGAAAGGAGAACACTTACACACTGTTATTGGGAGTTGAATCTGATGTACACCATTAAAATCACTGTGGAGGCTTGTCACAAAGTTAAAAATAGAGCTCCCACGTGAACATGCTGTGCCATTCCTGAGCATATTACCAAAACATTGTATCCTACTGCAGAGACATTGCTCATCCAACCTCCATTGTTGCTTTATTCACAATATACAGAAAATGGAAACTGTCTAGAGGCCATCTACTGATGAATGGATAATGAAAATATGGTACATATGGAATATTATTCATTTTTAAAAATTGTATTTCCCTCGTGAAATTATGGTGCATTTTACTTGAAATATGATGAATGGAACTAAGTGGTTTTGGCAAATTGACTCACCAAACCTAAGATGAATAATGAAATTTTTTCATCATGGGCTGGAGACATGGGTTCAGATGTTAAGAGCACTGGCTTTTCTTGCAGAAGACTTGTGTTCTGTTCCCAGCCCCACACGGTGGCTAAAAGTCATCCACAACTCCAGTTCTAGGGTCTCAATCTCTTTTTTTCTGTTCTCTGTGGGAATTTCATGATATAAGGGCACTTACATAAATCCTGGCAAAATATTAATACACATAAAAAATTAAAAACATTTCAACATGCCTAATAATTCTCTCCAGTTCCTTTCTAGACAATATCTTAGTAAGTCAAATGCTTATATTTTTATTTGATTTGTCACTATGAATTAATTTTATCTGTAAAAATAAAAGTAAAAAGTGAAACTTTTCATGTATTCATTTTGCCTCTGTGTTAGACCTATCATATAAGTGAAGCATTTATTTAAATGTTTTCTAACTTACTATCTTTCAGTTATTGTATGATTTTCTGTTGATTCGACTATAATAATTAGGGATATTCTGTAACAATACAAAGACCTTGATTACATTTGCAATTCAAGTCAATTTGACAAAGATTTATCCAAAGATAAATGGAATAGAACAATTTCTGTCCTGGTTAAATTTTCAACCACACATTTTTGTGAAAATTATATAATGTGAATATTACACAATTTGTTAATTCTTTTTTGTGCTGATGGACTTTTAAGTTATCACAACTTTTGACTAATTATTAAGCTGTGAAGATTACTGAACATTAAAAGAAGGAAAGGTAGAGAAATGGAAAGGTGAAATACCTAATTGCAGAGCAATTGAATAAGATACTATTTAAAAATAATATGCCATAAGCTTTGTCCATGTTGTCAAGGTTCATATTTATATAAAATTTAAATTAGATTAATCTGACATCAAGTGAACTTTGAGTAAAACATATTAAACATATTATAATATATAAAAAAATATCTTAGAAGGAAAAATGCATCTAAAGAATTATAAGATTCAGCATATTATATTTATGATCTTCACCCTGTAGGCTTCTACACCCAATATTAAAAAATGCCTAGACTAATAATAGTCAGCAAATAGAAGACATTTTTTTCTTTTGCAAATCACACAGATGATTAGGAAGCACAACACAATATAATTTCCACATATTCAAACAGTTTTATTCACATTTTCTCTATCTTAAACTTGTACTTCTGAGAAATTTTTCTTCCATGTTAGTTTTCAGTTATTGTATGATTAAGTGTTGATACAATGCAATAATTAGAGATATTCTGTAACAATATAGAGATGTTGATTGCATTTGTAATTTAAGTCAATTTGGAAAAACTAAACAAATATTTGTTCATTTTATAAAACAATAAACTAATCCAAATGACAAAACAAATTATAGAGGTAGTAGTACTGTTTTTAAAGTATTATCACTTGTCTTCTTCCATAAATTATGTTCATATAAGTCCTATTAAATCTATTTGAGAATGTGTCATAGCTGTGGAAATGAAAATCACTTTAAATGCCACAGTTTTGCTATATTATTGGATTTACCACTTAGAGTAATTGTTCTTTTTAATTTTTTTAAAATTTATTTTTATTTTATGTGCGTGCATGTATGTCTGCTTATATACAAGAGCACCACATGTGTGCAATAATTGAAGAAGCCAGAAAAGGGAGAAGATCTCCTTAACTGAAGTTATGAAAGGTTGTTTGCTGCCATGTGGGTGCTTGAAATTAAACCTCAGTCCTCTGCAAGTTCACCCAGTGCTCTTAACTGCTGAGCAGACTCTTTGGCCCTTAGTTTCACTGCTCTTAAATATTTTCTAATATTTAAGATTCAATACTTATGCTGAACACTATGAAGTTTTGTTAAATGAATTTGGATCATTACCATGGTGACAGACAATACTTTTTTCTAAATGATTTTTAAAATTTTTATGTACATGAATGTTTTGCCTGCATGTATGGAAGTGTACCCCATTTGTGGCTGGTGCCCCTGAAAGGGGTATAGGATCCCCTAGAACTGGAGTTTAGGGTGAATGTTAGCTTCCATGTGGATGCTGGGACTAGCATCTGGATTTCTGAAACAGCAGTAAGTGGTCTTGACCACTGAGAAATCTCTCCAGGCCCCTGATAGATATATCTTCAGGATAAAGTAGTAATCTCAGTTACTGACTACTTGTCTCTAAAATGAATAGTTTTCCATATTTGATCATTTTTATCAGTTAATATCATGCAAATGATAGCTATTTTCTGTGGACTCAATTTCTATGTCATATGCTCTGAAATTCTTACATGCACATCCTAACCTGCAAGATGATAACATTATGAGATGGGGATTTGGAAGGTGTATTAGTTAATGATCTCAGTGCTACAACAAAATATTTGAGAAAAACAACTTAAGAGTTTGTTTTGGTTCACAGTTTCAGGGTACAATTCATAGTTGCAGGGAAGCCCTGGTCCTGGACACAGGAGCTTGAAGTAGTTGGTCACATCATTTCCACAATCAGGAAGCAATAGGAAAAGAATGTCCTGTTCAGTTCACTTTCACCTTTTCACATGGTTCTGCACCCCTACCCATGGAAAGGCACCACCCACATTTAGCATATTTCCACTTCAATTAACCTATTCTACATAAATCTTTACAACATGCCCTGAAGCTTAGCTCTTCAATGATTATAGAACCTATCAAGTTGACAAGGGTTTGATTCTGAGGGTGGATCCTCATAATAAGCATTAGAGCTCACATAAAACACAGACAACAGAATAGTCCTTTCCATCCCTTAGACCAGATAGGAAGATGAAATCTCTGAAGAACAGTGTTTTTATGAAACCTCATCTCCTGGTATCTAGCCATAGAATTTGTGAAAAAAAAATTGTACATAAGTTACCAAGGTTATGGTATTTTATTATAGTATCCCAAATGGGAAATTTTAAATTTTAATCAAGTTATCATTTCTCTCTCTCTCATCACTTTGAGTCTCTTGAAACATTTATAGTTAGGTTCTTAAGTTCACTCAAGTTTACCATCATAAAAAGTTATGGTTACTAATACATAATTTTTGAGCATCTATTCATTAACTTTGTTTCCTTTTAGTTTGCCTAACAGTAAAAACAGCGCTATGCAAGCATTAAGGGGAAAATGCCCATGATCAAACAGAAGCTGGTCATGTAAACTTGAGAACATGGAGAACATAGCTTAATTGGCAGGAAACAATATATGCCATACTCAGAAACTCGCAGTGCATCCGTGGTTGGTTCAAGGTCAATAGAAGATAGTTAGTGGCCAGCAGAATGATCTATACCCAACAACTAACAAACAAGTCAAAGATGGACGGAGGGGTCCTTCAATGGATGACAGACACTCTGAGTAGCATGTGACCATCTCCTTGTTTAGGCCAAGGAGACTGCATTGGACCTTACTGTCTCAGCCCTTCCCACACACAGAGAAGTAGCCAATCTCATAGAAACCACCTAAGTCTTTTTCCAACTTCTACCATTATTTCTACATTAGCCCGTAGCCAAGCAGCTCGGTGTTTTGTCCCTTTTCCGAACCCTCCTATTCTCAGCAGTTTATCTAAGTTTTCTTCATGTTTCTCACTTTTTTGTAATTTCTTTAATACATTTGATTTTGTTTTGTTCATTCCTCCATTGTTCACATATTTATTCCTCATCACTGTGAGACAAAGGACTCAACAGCCACTCTCTTCAGTTTCTTCAGTAACCATTGATAGTCCTCACCTTCATCCCTGGGTCAAACACATCTGGGAAAGAGCAGTCCCATTGTTCTCAGAGATCTGCATCAATATAATAAATTATATTATGCAAAGCAATAGAGTGCCCAGCAGAAAAAATAGGTAAAAGTCTTTATAAAGCAATGATGTCTTAGATATAACACTAACACTAAAGGTGTGAATAATAAAGAATTATAAATTTCCATCAAAATTAAAAAGTATGCCAAAGATGGCATAGGTTAAGAGAAATTTCTGAAAATTAAATATCTGACAAAACACTTTAATCCACAATACATACTGTTTCTCAAAATTTAATGAACAGTAAATTAAAAGAGAAAATAGGTAAATAGTCTATATAACATGCTGGCAAGCTGTTGTGGAAAATCTTGTGACTGATTTTGCCTTTTGCCTTACATACCTATCATGCTGGAATGCAGTGCTTCCTGTTTCTTATCAGAGAGAAAACTGTGTAAGTCACATGGTTTCCAGGAATCCGAAACTTAGAGAAACTGAAACTTATCATGCTAATAGGGTATCTGGCCCGTTAGATTGTAATAGGATACTAGTCTTCCATGCTAATAAGAGATCCCATATGCTGTGTTATGATTGGACTATTACCCGGTATATAATCCCATACTTTCCTACAATAAAACAGATCTGTGTCACTGAACCTGGTCTCCTGCATCTGAATGCAGCGATGCTGGCACAGACTCCTCACCAGCCCTGGGGTCTGGACCAGATGACTGATCAGGGGAACTGAGAGAGCAGGAGAGCGACCATAGCCAGAGGAGAGCAGCCACAGCCAGTGACCACAGGAAACTACAGTTACATCTTGGCACAGTTGGGAAGAGGGAATCTCAATTGGCCTGTGACCATGTCTGTGAGGCACTTTGTAGATTACTGGTTGAGATGAGAAGACCTAAGCCATTGTGGGCAGTGCCGCCTCTGGACAAATAGTCCTCGGTTATATAAAAGCAGGTTGAGCACAGGTTAGAAGAAGCAAGCCAGTTAGCATAACTCCTCCATGATCTACGCCTCAGTTCCTTCCCTGGCTTCCCTCATTGAAGGACTGTAACATAAGCTTAAATAAACCTCTCCTCTACCAATTTGTTTTTCTGTGTCGACACTGACTTCTGGGACCCTTAGTTTGATTTTCAAGGTCATTAATATATCTTCTGGGCATACATTATATCTTATAGTTTTACTAAACTTTAATAATCATATGCTTAATTTTTAAGATAGCTTACTTGTTAAGATGATTTGCTTTTTTTGGTCTTTTTGAGACAGGGACTTCCTGTAGCCCCAGCTGTCCTGGAACTCACTCTGTAGACCAGGCTGGCCTTGAACTCACAGAGATCCACCTACCTCTGCCTCCCCAGTGCTGGTATTAAAGGCATACACCACCACGCCTGGCCCTAAATGATTTTCTTTTTAAAAATCAATATTGTTGAAGAAATGCAATCCCTATCGGTAAAAGATCTTTGAATGTTCCTCATGTCCTTCAATGTCTTCTATTAATTCCTTAATATTTAACTGTCTTCAAAAAGATTTGATGTCAATAGTCAGCAGTTGAATTTTCTTAACTACAATTAGTCTTTAATTTTCAGTAACTGTTTGTGTCTGGAGATGTAAACTGAAGCTGTTCTGTTAATTAGCATATTTCCTTAAGCAAAATAAAATTTCCTCCTACAGTGAGTATCATATTTGTGTTGAGGAGGTGAGGGCATGGTAGTTATTTATCATTTTTTGCTGGGTGAGGACTGGGGAACTAATCCACACAGGATGTCTCCACTGACCAGTTCATTTCCTGAGTGTAACTCAGTATCTGCATTCTTCCCATGAGCTGCAAGGTGACATTGGCTTTGTGATATGGACCCCAAGAACATTTAGAGGCTGCTTTTTGTGAACTGCTGTGACACACCTGCATTTTTTTTTGCCCCATGATTTGGAGTAAAAATATCAGAATCAAATGCTATTTAAATGAAGACAACCCAACAGAATTGTTTCTTTTTAAAATTATCTGCCTAAAGAACTATCTCATTTGTCTTCCACAGGCTTTGATTTTGATTAACTAATCTAGGGGAACTCACTGCTGCTTTCTTTTCCATGGCTGGTCCCAAGAAATTTGTGTATTAAACTTAGTAATGTATAGAGAGAACTTATCCATAACTAAGATATATATGTATGTATAGATAGATAGATAGATAGATAGATAGATAGATAGATAGATAGATAGATAGATAGATAGATAGATATTAAGAGACACTATTCCTCTTGGAAAAATAATGATCAAGGATAGAACATTTCTTCAAATGTCCCAGTAATGTTGAGGTGGTGGAGCAGAAATTATCTCATTTTGGTAAGCACAGTTCTATTCATCTGGTTTAAACATTCACATTTTGTAGAGCAGCCTAATCAGGAAGCCTATATTTTTGTAGTAGGGTCTTATATAAAATTTTTATTTTGAACATTAGTCAAAAGAAACCATGTTTGAGGATCAAAGCTTT
>NW_008333311.1:918548-928443 GCF_000622305.1 Nannospalax galili | reverse complement strand
ACTATTTTATTTATTATTTTAAATTACTTTTTGTTTTATGTATATAAATGTATTTCCTGCACATAGTTAGTGTGTTGTGTGTTGTGCAATGCCCATGGAGGTCATAAGAAGGCATCCAATGCCTCTGGAACTGGAGCTACTGATGTTTGTTACCTACCATGTGGGTACTGGAACTCAAACCTGGGTCCTCTGAAAGAACGCTGTTAAGCGATTTTTTTATTTTTATTTTTAACTATTTTATTTATTATTTTAAATTACTTTTTGTTTTATGTATATAAATGTATTTCCTGCACATAGTTAGGTTCACCTGTGTTGTGCAATGCCCATGGAGGTCATAAGAAGGCATCCAATGCCTCTGGAACTGGAGCTACTGATGTTTGTTACCTACCATGTGGGTACTGGAACTCAAACCTGGGTCCTCTGAAAGAACAGCCAATGCTGTTAAGCACTTAGCCGTCTTTGTAGCCCCCTATTAGTCTTTTTTCAAACGACCTATGGAGTCTAATTTGTGTTTCACTAAAAATATTTTTAAAGATAAGTTCCAATTCTTTTTTCATGGACTCTAAAATTGTTTGTTCTTGATATCTGGTTCATATTAATTTTTTACAGGCGGCAAAGCAATAACCAAAGAAGGTGTTAGGAAAAAAAAATGCAGCTTCATTTCCAGTTTTAGTTTGAAGTGCAGCTGCAAAGGTGACAAAAAACAGAAAGAAATGTAACTTGGATAAAGTGACAAAGATCTCAAAATTACTTTGTGTAGTGCTTTTATTTGAGCTGATATTTACCACATAAATGCTCATATGAGGTAAGATAATGTATATTATGCAGAAACACAAGTTAAATTTGTATTATTTTTATTTATAGGAAAGACTGGAAAAAGTAAACCGATCACTTCAAAAAGTATATGTGAAAAAGCTTAGCTGCAAGTCTCTCTTCATCCCTTATCATTTTCTTTTTACACTGTAATTAAGGACTAATTTTCATTTAACAGAAAATAATCAATTTTGCATTTACAGTTTTTGATGAGTTTCAGTCTATTCATGAAGTTGTGTTGCCACAATCATAAACATTTAAAAATAAATAAAATTATATAAAAATTGGCTACAAACCATTTATATTTAATTTCCATTTCCACCCATACCAGCTCCAGATAAACACTGACCTGTGCTTCTGTAATGTACTCTTTCTGATAATTTCATGAACATGGAATTAAACACAGAATAGTCATTTGACACAGGTTATTTCAAGGAGTGTGAGTTATCCTGTGAGTCATTCATTCTGACAAATACTTTGGGTGGTTGTGTCTTCTTTATGACTTGCTCCATTCTATTGTGTAAATGGATCATGTTTTACTTATTCAATAGTGGTTCATGGGCTGCAGAGGTGGCTTAGGAGTTAAGAGCATTGGCTGCTCTTGCAGAGGACCCAGGTTCCATTCCCAGCACCAGGTGACAGGTAACATCTATCCATAAATCCACTTCCAGGGTATAGAATGCCCTCTTCTGCCTTCTCAGGCATTGCAAAACACAGGTGCACTTACATAGATTCAGGCAGTACAGTCATACACATAAAATAAAAAAAATGAATAAAATATTTTAAAAAACTGCTTGGATATTAGAGATGCTTTCAAGTTTTGTTGGTTGTGGACATAGGCTGTGTTTTCTTTCTACACAGTAATAGGCCTGTTGATGATATTTACAGAGTGAATAAAATGAGTGAATTTTTAGCTCATTAAAATTTCCTAAAATAATTTCCAAAATGACTGTGCATTTTAAAGTATAATGTATATTTCTGAAACCTACATTTATTATATTCATTTCCAACTCCTCTTCATACACACAGTTGCTATTCAAGCATCTTCTTACCTGTGTCAACTCATTTTCAAATTTTATTCAGTAATACCAGCTTATTTTATTCAGTTTTTAATTATGTGTATTTTGAAATTCAAGATTATTTTAATTTATATATTAGATCAATTTCAATGTACTTTAATGAAAGTCTGCATTTCTTCCAACTCATTTCTGTATATGTGTGTGTGTCTTGTATTCTATCATCTGTTATATTTTCTTCTAGTGTCTTGTCTTTAATTTTCTTAATGTTATTTCAAAGCAGAAGTGTTAAAGTTAGACAAATTTAAATTTTCAAATACTTCTTTTTTAAGATTTTCAAGTCACCCTAAATTTCTACTTAACATAAAGTCACAGAATTTTTGTCTTATGATTTCTTCTCCTTGTTTTAAAGCTAAAGCAACTTATTGAGATTTGTATCTTGTTGAGTCAACTTGTTTATACTGGAAGTAAATCTAAATGCACCTATAGAAACAGTATTTGCATGTATTTTAGAAATATTCCTTATTGATTTTTATTGCTCCTTTACTACAGTAGAGTTATTCTCTAATAATTGAAACATTCTCTCCTAAAGGGAGTCTCACAAGATTTAGGAAGCAGATGAAACTTGTCTCCCGAGCAGCAACAGTTGCTGAGGAGATGAGTGCCCTGGCTTACCAAGCTGCCTGGAAGTTGTGCAAGGAGCTCCAGGACTGCAGTGAGGAATCACTCAGGTTGAGTGGGCATTTCCATTATCTGCTGTCATTGACTCATCTATGCTTCTTAAAGTAGCTGCTTATCTTTAGTTCTACAGGTAACCAGTAAATTGACTGGTTCACAGCAATACACTTCAGTTACCTTCTTTGAGTTGACATTGGTGAACTATCTGGTGTTAAACAAATTTGTTCATATTTCAGGTAGAGTCACAAGTCAATTTTTTGAAAATCAGTTTACCACATATGTAAGATATGGTGGTCTGGATATGAAATGTCCCCAGAGGCTCACATATTTGAACATATTGTCCCCAAGTAGTGTTGCTATTGGAAGAAGCTGAGAAACTTTCAAAAATATTTATTATATTTAATTCTTGTGTATTTTATATAATACATTTTAATCATATTTAAACCCCTTCACTTGTTTACATCTCCCCCAGCCCCCTCAGTGCATTTCATGCATTATGTAACTTATATTAAGTTTATTAAGTTCTATCAAGTTTGTGTCCCTAGATGTCCCTCAGTGTAATTTTAGCAACTGGAGCCTAGTCAGCCTATCTAGTGTCACTTCATTAAAGATGACTCTCCCTCACCTAGCAGTGATCAGTTGCCAGTAGGTGATATGGTTGTCCCCGCTGCCCATTTCCCTAGATCTGTGCTGGGTTTTTGTCTGGTTTCAGCCTGCATGGGTCTTGTTCATGCTGTCACCATTGCTGTAACTTCATATGAGCAAGTTCCTGGAAGCCTGGAAGACTCTTTCTTTCTGGTCATCCACTACTCCTCACAACTTTTTCTCCCCCTCTTCCATATTAGGCCCTAAGGCCTGGGTGTGTGAGTTTTAATATAAGAGTCCTATCTAGGGACACACATTCTGCAGTCTTCTATTCTCTACATTTTGGCCAATTGTGGCTTTCCATGTTAATCTCCCTCTGTTGAGTGAGGAAGTTTTACTGGTGAGAATTGAGAGACACATTAGTATTCTCTCTACTCCCGGTTCTACTAGGTTCTGTGAGCCTTAAGTGTAATGGTTCCAATGCAGATGTGTCACTTAGGGATGGGCGTCTGACAGACCCTTATTCTCTGTGTTTGGCTAGTTGTAGCACTCTATTACAGTTTCCATTGTTGAAGAAAGTAGCTTCTTTGATAAGTGGTGATGGGTTACCTTTTTGTAAATGTAGAGTATAATATTTATCATACAATAAGAAATCACATTTGTTTAAGAACATAACAGATTTAGGGTTTTCTCTAGGTTCTAGGACCTCTCCAGTCACATGCATTTGGCTATGTTTACAGTATTACATTTGAATTCCCTCCCATTGAGTTGGCTTTCTGTCCAATTAGATAGCTGTTGATTACTCCCAAGAAAAAAAGTGTCACTAATGCACTAATATAGTTTGCTGTGTCAGTCATTGCTATAGTTAGTAGGCTTTAAAGCTGGGGTTGAACCACTGATCACTTTTTCTCCCTTAGCAGCTTGCATAGTAACTTCTGATATTATGAGAGCTAGTCCTCAGGGGGGAGGCTTCCAGATCAGTTCCAGCTCCATTACTCCAAGTCCTGTGTCCAAAATATGTCCTGTCTTCGACAATAGGGTCTTACCATCAAGTTCTGAGGTCTCCTCCTACTTCGAGGATTGTGGGAATACATCGGGAGTTTTTGCATATCTGGCAGGGTGTTTCTTGTTATATAGCCTTCAGTTCTACACGTGCACTCATGTACAGATATTGTTTAAAAAATTATTCATTTGTTATATTCATTGATCTCTCTCTGTGTGAGAGAAACTTTCAAAAATATTTATTTATTTAATATATTTTAGTGAATTCTTGTGTATTTCATATAATACATCTTAATCATATTTAGACCCTCTCACCTCTTTGTGTGTGTGAGAGAGAAGGAGAGAGAGAGAGAGAGAGAGAGAGAGAGAGAGAGAGAGAGAGAAGCATATTTAGAGACATGAACAAGGCATAGCACATGTATGGGGATCAGAGGACAATTGTGTGGATTTTGTGGAACTGGCTCTCTCTACCTTTGTGTGTGATCAAGGAATAAATCAGGTCATCAAGCTTCTCTGGCTGTTGAACCTCTAATCAGTATTCAGGTCATCAGGTTTCCCTGGCAGCCAAATCCTCTAGGCAGATATGGATATTGAGAAAATTTTAGGAGGAAGACTGAACTGAAAGAAGTAAGTCCCTTGGGAGCTGGTTTGAGTGTTATGGTCCGGCTTTGCTCCAACATGCTCTGCTTTCTCCTGTGCAGCAATGTGAAGATCCCAGCTGCATATTCCCAAAGACATGAACCTCTACCATGCTTGCCCTGTCATGACAGATTGTATCACCTCAAACTGTGAGCCAAAGAAGTCCTTTTCTCAAATTGCTGCTGTCAGGCATCCTGTGATAATGACAAAAGAAGTAAAGATGAGTCCATTTCTGCAATCTGTTCTAATCTATTTATCTTTATATCTATCTGTAGAGCAATGTAATAATGCCTGATTATTGTTGATTTATAAACTTTTTGAAGTGAAATAAGAATCCTTCTTCTGTGTTTCTTGAATAATTTTATACATTTTCTGGTTTATCATGCATGCTTTGTACTTCCACATATGTCTTGGAGAATGCTGGCCAATATTTGCATTATATTCCACAAGGGATCTCTTAAAATTGTTCTGAATCTAAAAATGCAGTGGGAAAGCCTGTCATATTGCCAAAACTTAGTCTTCTAAATACATCATTTATCACTCTTTACTCATATTCAGGTCTTTCTTATTTTCTGTGATAATATTTCATGGTCATTATTATTCACAAATTTATTTTGCAAAATATATTTATAAGAATTTGTTTTTGCACTATGGTAATATATTTTTGATAGCTTGTTTATTTACTTGAAATATTGCCAGTTTGACCTTGATCTTATGATTTCTTCTTCCTCAGACTCAGTTCTGGAATTTTAGTTGTGTGACAGCACTTTCCAACTTGTTGCTTAAAAATATGTTCATTTTCCAATTGTTTAGTATTCAAAAATGCAATTAGTGTACATTATTGCTGTATCAAGAATTCACTTAATAGTTTTCTTCGTCTTTTTTAACTTTTAGGTTATTATATGTGCTTAGAATTATCTACATGGAAAATCTTGCTATCTAATAAAGATCATTTTGCTTCTTCTCTTCCAACTTATATTGCTTTATTTTTTTCTTCCAGTACTGCATGTGCTATGGCCCAAGAATAGGGTACAAAGATGGTGAAAGTGATGTAAACAGATATCTCTGCTTAATTCCATTTGCTTAGGAAAAAAAAAAAGAAGAAATGCTAGGCATGAATTAACCTCTAGATTGTTTTTACTGACATCTTTTTGAAGTAGGGAAGTTCATTTTTATGTTATGTTGCTGAGTGCTTCTGTGATGAAAGATATTAGGTTTTTCTTCATCTTTCCTTTTTCAATATGGTGAATTATTAAACTATATCATTTATTAATGGATGACAATACAAATTTACATTTCTGAAATAAATCTCCAGTTGTGAATTTTGAATTCAATCTTTTAAGGCTGGAGTTTCTTGCACAGTAAGCTATAGTATTTTTTTGAGACCTACATTTGCATGTGTGAGACAAGTTTCTCTCTAGTTTTATTTTATTTGTAATAAACTTCTAAATTACCCAGTACAGATGCTATGGATTGTTTAGTATTTTTGTGAAAGTAGTTGTTTCCTTGCCTTAACATAATCTATAAAATGTTTTCTACAAAATTTCATTGATATTTCTGCCTAGTATAAAAGTGTTTTCATTTTTAATCCTAGTTCCCAGAGACACACATATGACTCTGTGTTCAGTGGTGTGTTATTTTCTTCCTGGGAATTCTATTTTAGTTCATCCTGGATAGAGAAGGCAATGGCAGATCAAGAAAATTATTTCATTCAAGTTCAGCTTACTGAGGTTACTTTGAAGGGTTTGTAAAGGAGCTAAGTGTCTTGGGCAGCTGTACCCACCACCAAATTAAAAAACCTCAATCCAGCATAGGTGATGATTCGAGAAGATTTCATCACTAGAATCATTTGAATAAACAGCAAGCAACTATGCCAAGAAAATCTCTCTTTGTTCACTGGTTTTATTACCTTATAAAAGGATCTTATAATATCCGGTGAGTCTCTGAAACTTATTTTTGGGAGATTTATAAGCTGTGAGTCTCACCCTCCCTGAGGAAAGGTTTGAACCTGAAGGGCACAGCAGCACAAGGTATGAGTCATTGATATAGGAAGATTCTGATCAGACATCCATTTCTCTAAGGCTTTTAGTCTTGGTCAACTCCATTATGCATACATGCAGAAATGTATTCAAGGTCACAGCTACTTCTTAAGTCTCCACTGATCATCATTTCATATTGGAATTCTAAAAGCCTTAAAGAAAGGTTTTTGTAACTCATAAACAAGAAGAGCTATAGAATTCAGAGAGAGATGGACAATGGGAGCTATTTAATGCAAGAAGTAAATAGAATGTGCTCTTACCCAGTCTGTGAACCTAAACATTTAAGCATTTAAATAAATGTAATGCTGAATGCAGAAAAGTATTTTCCCCCTGTGGTAATGGGCATTGACCTGCAGTTTCACACATGTGAGAGAAATGCTCTGCTTTGGCACTACATAGCCAGTTCACTGTAAGAAAATATTTTTTAATATTTCTTTACTATTTATTTATATTTTTTTATTTAATGTTTTTTAACAGAGCATAGTGTAGTGGTTTATTTACAGAAGAGTGGGTGCCACAGCTATATCATAAAGTGCCCACTCAAGTACAGATCCTGTGACCTGGAAGCTGCATAAAATTTTGAGAGAGGTGCCTCTTGGTATTCTCTTATACATCCTTTGCCCCTCCTCCCATATGCAGCTAAGGTGAACTGATTGAGAGCAGTAACAGCTGGACTCCTTGGTGAGAGTGGGATGGAGGTGTTACTATAATTGTCAGTTGAGTACATTTCCAGTTAACACTCCACCCCTTCCTCCATGTCTTACGTTCTTTCCACCAACCTCTTCCACAACAGTTCCTGAGCCTTGGAGAGGGTGGTAGGTATGGGATGATTTTCCTCCCCTGTGGCAAGGCACTGAACTTTTGGGTCTCTCTACATTATCTGTTTTCCATGGGCTGTTTGTCAGTTTGAGTGGGATTCCATCTACTACAAAAACAGAGCAAGAAGCAAGAACCTCTAAACTATGGCTGCTGCAATAACTTAACTTATGGTTGTAAACACAAATGCTTTGTTGGCACTTTATCAGGTGCATCATTTCCATCTAACAAAGCAATTGCACTGACTTCCCACTGGGACCTATATTTTCCCCTGCCACAGGGGTTTGGCCGGGTCTACAGTACCAGACGTGTGTTCAACCCTAGAAGTGGGCATTATATCCAATCAAAACTTTGCTCAGTGTACATACACTTGATGATCCACTACTGCATCAGTAGGAACATTTTCTTTGGTATGTTGATAATGCAACATGCAGGGTTGGTTATTGAGGAGAATTATAGTGGATTATTCTCCCTCAATCATCTGTGTGTTGCCTTTTGGCACCATGAAAGTCACCCATCCAGTGGGAAGGAGTATCCAGCTTGGTCCAAGCTTGATTTCTCCCTTTTCCATGCTCACATCATGCAATGTCTTCAGCAATAGGGTTTTTCCATCCACTTCCAGTGTACAACCAACATTATTGGCAATGGCCTTTATTGTTTGGGAGACCTCTAGTGTTTTCCAGGCAACAGCTCATAGGGGACAACCTACCTCTGGCACTTGGGTTTTCATTTTAATGATGAAATTTGAAATAGTTTTCTGTAGTCTTAGATAAAAATACAAGATTATCACTAAAAATCCATTTTAAGAGTAGGTATGGTCCTAGAAGAATAATTACAAAATGAATTTGAGTCAAAAGAACAAATTAAGGCAAATTTTTTTGGTCTCAGCTTTTCTCTGCACCAGTACAAAGTTAGTGAAAAGACAGACACAGGGATATATGCCTGATAATTGAAGGGAAAGTGTAAGCAGATCAGAGGCTTGTCAGATCTTAGATAAATAATGTAAACGTGAACTAGCTAGAAATATTTGTCCAATGATCAAAACTTGTCTAGAATGAGTAGGGTAAGGAAACTATTTTTTAAATTCCATTGAGAAGTTCTTAGGAGTGGTTCACCTGATTTTTAAAGTATTTACACATGTTGTAAAAGTGAAAGAATCATAATATTAATTATTTTATGGTTAAGACTGATATAAAATTATTTTGGTGATAAATTTTACTATTGATAAAATTAAGTTAACTCCATTTGTGACATCATGTATGTAAAATTTCTCACAGAATTGAAATCACTTTCTCTTGAAATGCTGGTATGGACTGATTATGGATAGAAAACATGAATAAAGCATTGTTGGTTTTCATTTGTTTAGTGAGCTAAAATTTACTCAATGTTAGTACAATTTTCAAATGTTTTCAGTGCTGTGCTATGGATCATATTGAGACAAGGAGGACCTAAGATTTAAACCACAGCTCTTTCTTGACTTTATTTTGGGCAGGTTTTTTTTTTTTTTTTTTAATCTCACTATATTTTAGCTCTCTGTTCTATACTAAAAGAATAATAGTACCTACTTTTTAGACCTACTATATAGCAAACTTTTAGGGCATTTATTGGATCCTTTGACTTCTTATGAAGGGTTCAGCAAATGTGGTTTCTTTTGTTCTGTCTCATTTGACACTGAAATCTTGACCTATGAAGAAATTAATCAACTTTAAGAAAATGACTTATTCTTAACAATTACAAATGTACATGAAAGGCAAGATTGACCAGGTCTGCATAAAATGAGTTATCTATTTAGATAAGCTACATATATAAAGCAGCTAAGACTTGGAATAGCACAGAGTAGCTGAAGTTACCTGAAGGCTGCCTTGTGATCTTATGCAGCATAATTTTTGCTTTTAAATTACATTCTATTTGCTTATAAAATTGTTCAACTTTTGAAACTGCAGCCTTCTCATCTTTATGATGGAAGTATAAATATTGCTAATTACTAAAGTTAATAAGTGGATTTAAAAGATGATGTTCAGAAAGGGCCAATGTTTCTGTTTGAAAATTATAATCATTACATGAACAATTGTTCCTGCCATGACTAATGTTCATGTCATTAGATTTGAATGAGGATGCTACAGAAATCAACTCTTTGCAATTCTGACTTTAAAACAAGGTGAGACTGCTCCATTTAAAGCATCATGGAGTATCTTTTTTCAAACTGAGACTATTAATTATTTCTAGAAATAAGTTTGGAAGACTAACCCAAGTGCAGTTTATTACACCCAAGGTGTAGAATTAGCTTTTTAAATTTATATAAATTAT
>NW_008333311.1:916622-918538 GCF_000622305.1 Nannospalax galili | reverse complement strand
TTATTTAATTTGTTTTTATTGAGTTTTTGTGTATTTTATACAGAATATCTCAAAGAATCTTTATCATCTTTATACCCCAGTCCCCACTGGCATGTTCTCACAACCCCCACTACTGGAATCCAAATACTCTGTCATCCATATTAAGGCCAATGTGTCAAGTCATTGTCCCCAGACATTCACCTGTGCAAGCCCATCCACTGAGGTCTAGTCAGCCTGTCTAGAGTCTCTTGTTTTAGGAAGATCAGTTCTTCCTCACCCAGCATTAATCAAATGCCAGTGTTTCCTCAGTTAAGATTGGGGTCTGCTGATCATTTCCTTAATTCTATACTGGGCTTTGTTCTGCTTGAGTTTACATGGGATTTGTGTATGCTGTCACTATTGTCATAGAATCATATAAACAGGGTCCCAGGAGCTTGTAGAACTCTGTTTCAACATGGTCTTGCACCTCCTCCCTGGCTCTTAGAATCTTTCTGCCTCCTCTTCAGCTATGGACCCTGAGCCCTGGATGGGTGAAGTTTAATACAGGAATCCTGTCCATGGACCAGCAATCTGCAGACTTTTAATTTTCTATGTTTAGGCCATTTGTAACCTTTTGTGTTCCTGTCCCTCTGTTGCATGAGGGATCTTCATTAATGAGAATCAAGAGATTAATTAGTGTCCTCTTCTTTACCCCTGTTCTATGTTCCATGCACCTTACATGTAGATGTGTTGCTAAGCCTGGGCAATTCATAGACAATGTCTATGTGTGACCAGTTGTGGTACTTGCATAATTCTAATTACCTACAAGTACATTGTGTTGTAGCATATATAAAGAAATATAAATCTTTTGGAACATTAAGTACTTCTCCTAAATAAGACAGAGGTCAATTATATTAGTGATGAGCATAAGAATATCATTTCCTGGAGAAATGAAAGGATTTAGCATTATTAGAAAATTCAATGTAAATATACTTTTTTAAACTTGAAAATCATTTTATGATATTTTGTCACATATATATTACTAGCTTTATCCACTTCTTGGGGAACAGTCAGTACAGAAACTGGTATTCTTTGTTATTAGTGAATTATCGATTGGGTGTGCATGCAGAATTAAATTCCCAGAAAACTTACACTTTCTGTATATAGAAGCACATTCAAGATATTTATACATTCATACATATGTATGAATATAACTGTACATATGTTATTATACAAAATAGTTTAAACCATGCATGTCTAGTGAAAACTAACTCTAGTCTTGTTTTTATTTTCAAATTCTGGGGACTTGATTAACCTCTAATTTATACTAAGTAGGGAAAAAGGCCTCATGAATATAATTTTTAATGTTTATAAACTGCTCTAAATCTGAGAATTTCAGAGAACTGTCAAGTTTTTAAATCATGATTTTATTATGAAAATCTTATTCATAGCACCATGAAATTTTCAGCTAGAAACAAAAAAAGATTTTGGAAACTCTCTGTTATTTTACATCAACAAAGACATGCATTGTTGCTGTATTACAAGACGCTTTTTTTTTTTTTTTTTTGGTCTTTTTGAGCCAGGGTCTCCTTGTAGTCCCACCTGTCCTGGAACTCACTATGTAGACTAGGCTGGCCTTGAACTCACAAAGATCCTCCTGCCTCTGCCTCCCAAGTGCTGGGATTAAAGGCATGCACCACTATACCCAGCTACAAGACACTTTAAAAAAAAATTTATTATTTTTATTTTTATGTGTATGAGTGTATTGCCTGCATGCAAGTAAGTGCACCCGTGTCATGCAGTGCTCATAGAGGTCAGAAGAGGGCATTGACTTCCCCTGAAACTGGAGTCAAGGATGGTTGTTGGCCACCATGTGGGTGCTTGGAACCAAACCCAGATCCTCTGCAAAAGCAACCAGTGCTCTTAACTGCTGAGCCATCTCTCCAGTCCTGAAAGTG
>NW_008333311.1:913568-916523 GCF_000622305.1 Nannospalax galili | reverse complement strand
TTCCCACTCCCTGATTTCTCCTCCAAACATTTCCCCCTTCCACACCCTAAAGCCCCCATATGTAAAGTCCCAGCTCACAACCCGTGAGCAGACATCTTTCCCTTCGAGGACATCCTTCCCTTCTCTTCCCTTCCCTCCTTCCCTTCCCTTCCTTTCCCTTCCCTTCCCTTCCCTTCCCTTCCCTTCCCTTCCCCTTCCCTTCCCTGGCATCTTTCCCTCCGCCAACATCTTTCCCTTCCCCAAGGGAAAGGTGCCCCGTGCGAAATAAATCTGTGTCCCATTGAGAATTCCATCTGAGCCTCGGTGCCTCATCTATCTGCTCGTGCCTTCTTCCATCCACGCCGCCCGCTCGCTCCCACCTGTTCTCTACCTATCAGATGGTGCCAAAACCCGGCTCTTACTTCAAGGGACCTTGCACGTAAAACTTTCGGACTCGCTTGTCATTACTGGCCTCTGAGAACACCACTAATTCAGCATTAAGGTACACTTCCACCCTCTATCTCTCTCCCCTCTCCCATTCCATTCAGCTCTCTCCCCATCTCTCTCTCCCCTTTCCCCTTCCCTTACCTCAGCTCCCTTCCCTTCCTCGCTCCTGCCATCTTTTGCTTTCCCCTAACATCTCATCCTCTCTCTCTCTCTCTCTCTCTCTCTCTCTCCCTCTCTCTCTCTTGCTCTCCCTCTCTCTCTCTCCTCTCCCTCTGTTCACTGGCTACTCTGAGCTTCATCTAGGCCTCTCCATTCTTCTCCACTCCTGGTCCATCTCGGCCTCTAGGCCAGCTCTCCTACTGGCTGGTCACGCACCACATTGCTGAACCTCTCCCAACTCATTTCTACTTGCTCGAAATCACACCTGTGTGTGGGAGGTTCCGCCCTGCCTTTGACTACAGGACGCTGTGGTCACTGGCGGGGACACGCAGAACTCGTATTCCCCCCACCCAGTGACTGCAGGATGCTGCCCTGGGGTTTGGGAATTCAACTCGAATCAGCAATACAAAAAAAAGGACACTTTTCTTTTGCTGCCTGATTCTTCTCGTTCTCGTTTTTACGTGACCTAAGCCAAACCTTTCTCTTCCTGCTCTCTCTCTCTCTCTCTCCCCGCCCAACTCCACCTCTGTCCCCTCACATCAAAAAGTTTCTCCTTGTTCCCCTACCCACCAGCTGAGGTCTTTAACTCTTCTTTAGCTTTCTGCCTAATCCGTTGCTATGGGACCCAAACACTCAGAACCTCAGGGTCAGACGCCTTTGGCCTGCTTACTTAAATCCTTAAAAAAGCTACGATTGTCTCATACTATCAGATCAAAACATCTAAAATTCTTGTGTACCACTTCTTGGCCTCAGTACAAACTAGATAATAACTCTGGCCAAACACTGGAACCTTAGACCTCAATATTTTAAAAGATTTGGAAAACTTCTGCCAGCGTAACGGCAAGCAGTCTGAACTACCCTACATCCATGCCTTTCTTGACCTCCGTGCTAATCCCTCCCTCTGTGTCAAATGTTCTTCCCACCAGGTCCTCATGGCTAAGACAGTTCCACCAGATCCTGAAACTCCAGGGGCCTCTGCCACTCTCCCTCCTCCCTATCCCTCTGACTCTGCTTTTGATCCTTCCATAGTTGATAACCTGCCCCCTATCAGTACCCAGCCCCAGGACCCCCAAGCTCCCGAGCCTGAGGCACAACCAAGTCCTGTCCTCCTATCACTATACCCTCCCTTGCCTTCCAGTCCAGGAGCCAGCCCAACTCCCCTCCCTTCTCCGCCTCAAACTCCCTCTCTGCAATCTTCCCCCTCCCTTCCTCAGGATTCTGAGTCTGACACTCTCTCAATTCCCCTTTTATCAAAGAAATACAAAATCCTAAACACCTCATTACCAAATACTCCCTAGTCTCCCCAAGTCTGACTTCTACCTCAAATACCCCATTTACCCCTCCTGTATCTGCTTCTACTTCAACTCCAGACCCTGCCTCAGACACCCCTGACCCTACATCCTCTCATGGACAGGACACCCCTCCCATCTCTCCCACTTCAGCTTCCTCCCAGGACTCCCCTTCTCCTTCTCTTCTTCCTCCTCCCAACCCCTCTCCTGTGTCAACCCATACCCGTTCCCACACCCAGTCTCATCCCCCTTCCCATGGCATTTTTCCCCTCAAGGAGGTGGCAGACGTGGACAGGATTGTCAAAGTCCATGTGCCTTTCTCTCTTGGAGACCTCTCTCAACTAGAGCGCAAAATTGGTTCCTTGCCCACTAATCTTACTCACTTCATATAAAAGTTTAAATATATTACTCACAGCTATGATCTAACGTGGCATGATCTCTTTATGATTCTCCAGTCTACCCTCACTCCTGATGAGGGACATAGGGTCTGGACAGCAGCACAGGAATATGCCAATGAACTTCATTCTACTAACCAAGCTCACCCTATTGGCAGTGAGGCAGTTCCCCTTCAAGACCCTGGGTGGGATTATCAACCCACACCAGGAGGTCAGGCAGGACCTTCCCCAGGTAGAGCAGCCAGGGACCACATGATCACTTGCCTCCTGACAGGTCTTCAGAGAGCTTCACCCCCCAAGGTAGTTAACTTTGAAAAGCTTAGATTGATTACTCAGGGCTCTGCTGAAACCCCAGCTCAGTTTATGGACAGACTCACTGATGCTCTGGTCCAGTATACCAAGTATGACCAGAGTCTGCAGAGGGACAGCTTATGCTTCACCACCACTTTATCTTACAATCAGCTCCAGATATTAGAAGGAAACTTAGGCGCTTAGACAACGGCCCTGAAACCCCCATGAGAGATCTGTTGGACACGGCATTTAAAGTATTTTATAACCGAGAGGAACAGGAGAAGGCAGACAAGCTTACCCTGTCCAAGCAAAAGTACCAGCTTATGGCTGCAGTCCTAAGGGCTCCTCCCAAGAACACTTCAAACACCAATGGGGCCCAACGACATCCGCCAGGA
>NW_008333311.1:877710-912248 GCF_000622305.1 Nannospalax galili | reverse complement strand
CATGAGCGGACATCTTTCCCTTCGCGGACATCCTTCCCTTCCCTTCCCTTCCCTTCCCTTCCCCTTCCCTTCCCTGACATCTTTCCCTCCACCTACATCTTTCCCTTCCCCAAGGGAAAGGTGACCCGTACAAAATAAATCTGTGTCCCGTTGAGAATTCCATCTGAGCCTCGGTGCCTCATCCATCCGCTCGTGCCTTCCTCCATCCACGCCACCCGCTCGCTCCCGCCCGTTCTCTACCTATCATGTATGAGTGTATTGCATGTGTGTATGTGAGTCCACTTGTGTCATGAAATGCTGCAGAGATCAGAAGAGGGCTTTGGAATCCCCTGGAACTGGAGTTAAGGACGGAACGTAACCACCATATGGGTGCTGGGAATCAAACCCCTGTCTTCTGCAAGAGCAGTCAGTGCTCTTAACCGCTGAGCCATCTCTCCAGCCCCTCAAGACACCTTTTTAATGTTTTAATTATTTTTTACAATAGGCAATATCTGTGTTTACACTAATCCTAATTTTTAACATTTGAATAAACTCAATGGATCTTTAAAATTGGAAAACCAACATTACAATTTTCCATTTGACACAAAAGATTTGTGTTTATATAGCTAAAAATGCACACTACATACACACACATATACACGTACACATACACACATAATTGGCATATATGTTTCCTTTCTTGATCTCAGAACATATGACATTGCAGTAATTTCTTACAGTAGAGGCAATAAATATTCTTCGTTCTAACACTGTCTTTCTTGATATAAATACCAAGACTTTTTCTTCCAAGGCAGAAGACCCTTAAGATAATCTCAATATGTATTTTCATTCACTGCTTTGAAATTGTATTGAAAATAATTTATAACTTATGTTTAAAAACTAACCGGCACAATATCTTTTGTGCTATGACTGAGTTTGAAGCAGCAGCTTGATCTCCAGGAAAGGCTGGGTGTTGATGATGTCAGTTCAGTACCAGGGTTTGGAAATGACTTAAAATATGAACAGAATTTTGGACTTTAACTTTTCCTGGCTCCAAAAGGTTACTGCTGTTTATAATGCAAACAAGCTCACTGAGCCATTTGCTCCTCTTGTGACCTGAACACCTGACCTTGATCTCTCCAGAGTGAATGGATGTGGGTGTGTTTGAATTATCATATCAAAGTGCCCCAAGCAGAGTTTTATCTTTCTCACTGAGAACAGTGAGGATAATTGAGAAGTCTGCTGTGCATGTGCTTTCAGGCCTAGGGATCAAAGGGCAACATTCTATGATTAGATAAGAAGAGATCTCATTCTGCTTCCCAAATTGTTACTGGAGAGACTGAACACAAGTGTGGGTGAGGCTTGTGTAAAGAGCACAGTTCTTGGGTCCTTTTTTTGCTTAAAACTAAAAGTAAGGCTGATTATTTATACAGGCATAACTGTAATGTGGCTTAGAAACCCCGTATTAGACCAGATATTGGTAGTATGTGTTTTCAATATTCAATACTTCATTTTGTAGTTTAAAATTATTTTTATTTACAATAGCTCAAAATGCTGAGTTTAACTCTGTCAAATATGATATGGATAATAAGCTACAAAAGGTTTAGTATATTTGTGCATTTTTTTAACTGATATATCTGAATACCTAACAGAGTGGCCATTTTATTTTAATGATAACTATTTGTTGAAGAAGCAAAGGGATGGTGAGAAAGACACTTATGGGTAAAGCTAGAAATCAAAATCATATATTCTGTTTTACAACTGAGATAATTTTTAGCAACATAGGTGTAAGAATACCAGGTTTTATTTATTAAAATGCAGCAAAACAATAATGCCAGCCCATAACATTTTTTTGGTTTGATCCGGGCATTTCTCCTCTCTAGAAGTGGAGTCTTAATTGCCTCTAATTGGGACTGGATAGGATTTTGACTACAGTAAATAAGCTATGTAATTAATGGGATGAAAAATACAAATCTATGTAGTTTTCACATGTTGCTATTTTTACAATGCTTATAAGTCCCTGGATCATCATATCATAACATCAGTTACCATTCCAATTTGCATTGAGATGCTGTGTATGACTATTGTAGCCAAGATGTAGGCAATCATAAACTCTAGGGAGAAAGTAGAAATATTCTTTGAATGATATAACATATTAAATGCTACAAAGAAGAAATGACTATCACTTCACTTTTTTTTTTTATAGGCCAAGGAATACTATAAAACCTACAAAGAAAATTCAAGGTCCATGTAGTGTTACTTGGTTTGTCCAATAGCTTGCCAATTATTTAATATCTCCAGTCTGTCAAAAGGTCAATAGACTTCAGTGGATATTTTTCCTAAGATTGCAGTAGAGTAAAATCAAGGAGTTAGCCAGCCTGGGCTTTTGGCTGAGTGCTCAGAAGTAAGCAATAATTTACCTCTTTGTTCATTTAGGTTAGTAACAATTCAATCAAGTTTTCTGAGGTCACAGAGCTGAGGAATTTCTTTCTTTCCTGTGATCCAAATTTCATTCAAAGCTCAATTCCATGACTGATGGTTGTCTCCATCTATTTCCAAAATCACCAACAGATTATAGATACAAAGTCATGGGTAGACTTAGCATGGTTATTATGGAAAATTAAAAAGCCAATCTCAATATATCAAAAATTTCATGAATTTATTTACATAATATTCATAAAATGACAAATTAAAGAAAGAAGGGAAACTGACTAGCAGCTTAAAAGGTTAAGGCTGGAAGTAACCACATGAGAATAATAAGAGTGAGATCCTTGTAGTGATGAAGTCTGTTTCAAATGAAGTTTGTGATGGTGATTACTCACATTTACACATATGATAAAATAGCATAAACTATTAAGGTATAGATCAATGTTAATTTCTTCATATTGGCATGTTTCTCAAAAATTTAAGAACTCTCTTACCCCAGTCAGATTGGCAAAGATCAAGAGAATGAAAGACTCCAAATGCTGGAAAAGATCTGAAGAAAAAAGAATGCTCATTCACTGCTGGTGGGACTTCAAACCTGTGTAACTACTATGAAAAGCAGTGTGGAGAATCTTCAAAAAACTAAAAATGAACCTACCATATGATCCAGTGTACCACTTCTTGGCATATACCCAAAGGACCCATCATACTATAGAGATGCCTGTACATCCATGTTTGTTGCTGCTCTCTTCACCATAGCTAAGAAATGGAAACAACCCAAATGTCCTTCAACTGACAAATGGTTAATGAAAATGTGATAAATTTACTCAATAGAGTTCTACTCAGCAGTAAGAAAAGATGAAATTCTGAAATTTACAGGTAAATGAATGGAAATAGAGAGTATTATACTAAGTGAAGTAACACAAATGCAGAAAAGCAAATGAAATACGTTTTTCCCCACTTATAGATTGTAGCACCAATCCCTTATTTGTGAATATATAAATTCTAATGTAACACTAGGAGTCAGGAAAAAGGAAAGGATAAATGGAGATAAAGGAAAATAAACAACTTGATAGGGGGATAGTAGGGAACAGATGTTACATGAGGGAGGTATAAAAAGTTGGAGTAATTGGCAGGGAAGAGAGGAGAGAGGGACATGCAAGGGACCATGGTGTGGGGGAGGGAGGGAAGTCAGGAAAGGAAAAATGGTGAGAGTCCAGAGGTATTGGGAAGAGGGTGGACATAATGGGGGCACCATGACAAGGGAGAGAGGGAGAAGGGGAGCTGGATCGGAGAAAATAAGTGTGGAGATAACTGAACCTTGAGGGGCTAGGAAACCTAGAGGGAAAAATGATACCTTAGAAAACCAATGAGAAATGCACATAGAGTGTCTGAAGATTAATGCATATGTATACCTGGGAGCTGCTTGGCAGGGAACACAATACCAGACAGAAGAGACCTCCCTTAGAGTGACAAGCATGCTTTACATCACTCATCAAAGAATGTTCTTTTTGCAACAGATGGCAGCTTCTGCAGAGTTACACATTTGGTCAGGCATAGAGAATATACTTTTGGGAAATGCCCAGTACTAGGTGACACATCTGCAGTCAAATCTCTACAACTAAGGCTCATGGAACATAGCAGAGTAAGGGGTTGAGAGAGAGATAATGCATCCCTCAACTATCATGGGTGAAGCTTCCTTGTACAGCAGAGTGTGATGCACATAGAAGGCCACAACTGGCCAAATTTCTGAGAATACAGCTGTAGGAGATAGGATGGGACTCCTGTATGGAACCTCACCCACCCACCACTCAGGGACCATTGTGGAAGATGAGGCAGGAAGATTACAAGAATCAGGGCTTGTTCATGAACACAGGGATGTGGAGGCTTCCAGCCCACTGGAGGCTTGCTCATGGGAGCCTGTGGCAGTGGTGGCATTTAATGAGGGACCCATGTCAGCTCAATTAAACAAGGGCCCAAAGGGGAGGTAAGAAATAGGTGGTGGGTCAGTACTAGATTGAGAAGTATTTGGGATTGACTGATTGTGGTTGGGTGAGGGAGAGTATGATTTACATATGACCACTGAATAGTCTGACTAGATGCCAGTGGATGCATTTACACTGAGGGACATTTGGGTACAAACTCGTGAATAAAAAGGACTTAGTACATATGGCAGAGTGCATAGGGTTCAGTGGGGGAATGGGGGAGACATGGATTGGAGAGGGGTTCTGGATTTGAGTGGGAAATGTATTAAATTTAAAAAGCTCAATAAAAAAAAAGAATTCTGTCAGCAATATTATATTTAAATTAAATTTACCTTGATATTTGCAGCGGTTTGAAAGAAAAATGGGACCCCCATATATTCATATATTTGAACATCTGGCCCCCAGATGGAATTATTTGGGGAGGTTATGACACTTTTGCGAGGTGTACCCTTACTAGAGGAAGTGTGTAACTGGGGGAAGGTTGTGGGGGTTTTATAGCTTTTTACCATATATTGTTCTCTTTGTGTTTCCTACATGCAGATAAAATGTGATCAGCTTCTTGCTCCTTTTTGAATTCCATGCCTTCTCCACCCCGATGGATTCTATTCCTATGGAATCATAAGTCAAATAAATTCTTTCTTCCTTAAAATTTCTGTGGCCATGATATTTTATCCAACAAAAGTACCCAATGCAATAGTGCTTGAAGAATTATAAATAATATTGTTAGAAAATTTGTTTTGATTGCTTTATGGCAGCATTTACAAACCAATTGGTTGTTATATATTTACCTTTTATATAAGTAGTCTGCTAAACAAATTTATTGCTTCTAGTAGAGTTTTGTATATTTCTGAAAACTACATATAAAGTGACACATTTCTATTACTTCCTTCTTGCTACTTTAACAAGTTACTATCAATTTTTAATGTATATTTTTGTTGAATTCCTGTACATTTCATGCAATACATCTTAATCATATTTAGACCCCATCTTCCATCTGTATCCCCCATAGCCTTCCAACCCATGAGATGTCATGAATTCTACAATACATATTAAAGCTTATTGAGTTAAGTTTATGTACCCAGATGTCCCTCTGTGCAAGTTCATTCACTGGTGTTTAGTCAGCCTATCTAGCATGACTCCTTAAAAAGAAATCAATGCTCTCTCACCCAGTAGTAATCAGTTTCCAATAATTCTTCAGCTAACGTTGGGACAAGTTATTGTAAATTTATAGGCTTGCGATCAAATGTTGAAACTTCTCAAAGGACCAAAATAAAAATTTCAGAACTGGCTTCCTTCCTGTAAACTTTTCAAGGGATTTTTGTTTGCCTTTTTTTTCTCCTCTTCCTATCTCTAGAGACTCCTCATGTCTTCAGTTGTCTCTTTCTTCCATATTCCAAACTGGCAGTGGTCAGTTGAACCTTTTCACATCACTATATGTAGAGACTGATTCTTCAGCCTTTTTCGTCCACTTTCCAGGGCCCTTGAAATTACATTCAATCTACTCAAATAATTTGGGGTGATTGTCCTATCCCCAAATCCTTAATAACTTTTGCAGTTTTGCTTTGGTCACTTATGGTAAGATATTTGCTTAGTCTGGAAATTAGAAAGTGAAATCTTTGTGGATACAGTATTCTACCTATTATAATACTGTGTATGAATAGAGACAGTTTTTCTCCTTCCTTTTGAAATTATAATGATTCTTAGAATACTTTATTGAAGTAACTTGTGTTTAAAACCAGATATAGCTGAAGTGTATTATTTGAGGAAGTTACATATTTCCATTTCCTGAATAGATAATGCACTTAATGATAAAAGTATCTTTTAATTTTTTAACATTAACATATAAGGCATTAGAAGACATTATGACATTTTTACACAAAGTGTCTTCTAGTGGATTTTCCTCTTCATGTCCCCCAGCCCTTGCTACCCTGATTCTACCTTGTAATCCCTCGTCTCTTTTGTTCATTTGTGTGTCATGTGCCCTTTAGTCATCCCTTGTCTTTCCTCATTACCTACTGAACATATTTGAAGTGCCCATAACCATTCATTTATCTTCTTTGGAGCAGCAGCCACTCCAGAGTTTTACATTAAGCTATTTATTTTTTAATCTAACTGAATTAAAAAACTGTTATTTATTTATTCATTTATTTTTAAGTGTATGTTTTGCCTGTATGTACATAAGTGCATCCATGTCATGCAGAGCTGGTGATGACTAGAGGATGGCATCAGATCCCCTGGAACTGGAGTTATGGATGGTTATTAGTGGTGATGTGGGTGCTTGGAATCAAATCCAGGTCCTCTGGAAGAGGAGCCAGTGCTCTTAGCTACTGACCCATCTTTCCAGCCCCTATTTAAATTTTTTAAAATCTGCTAAATATTTTATTAAAATACAATTGAATACTGTGAAACTCACATGCTGGGGCTAGGGAGGTAGTTCAGCTGGTATAATGTTTTCCATATAAGTATGATAACCTGAGTTCAATCTAAAGAGTACACTACAAAGCCAGGTCTGGTAGCATGTGCTTGCAATTCCAGTACTGAGGTGATAGAGATAGGTTGATCACTGGAGCTCACTGGCCCAGCCAACCGAGCATAATTAGTTATCTATAAATCACTGAGAGACTCTTCCTCAAAAAAGGGTTCTCTCTCTCTCTCTTTTTCTCTCTCTCTCTCTGTCTCTTTCTCTCAATTAAAATGAAGAAAGAAGTCCATTTTCTCAAATTGATCTGTAGAGTCAATGAATTCCATTAAAAATACAAGCAGATGATTTTGTGGAGAATGACAAGCTGTTCCAAAATTATGCAGTGGAATAAACTACTAAAACTATCAAAAATAATTTCAAAAGAGAACCACATTATGTAACTTTCACTAAATAATTCTAAGACTTAACATGATGCTTCCTTAACAATAAAGGTGAAGTATTACCACAGAATAATTACCTTCAAGATTAAAACCTTATAAAAGTGACTATGAATCTATAAAGTCCTAACATAATTAAATTGGGGGGAATATATCACCTATTCAAAAGTTGTGCTAGAATACATGGTTGTTTATGCTAACAAAAATAAATTGAATTTTTAAGATTCAGTTTTTATTTTTAATTATTTATATATGTGAGTGTGTGTGTGTGTGTGTTTGTGTGTGTGTGTGTGTGTGTGTTTGTGTGCCAGAGACTGAAGAAGCCAAAGTACTGGATTCTCTGTAGCTGGAGTTACAAGTGTCTGTGAGGCATCTAGTGTGGGTGCTGGGAAGTCCTCTGTAAGAGCAATACACAATCTTAAACACAGAGCCATCACTCCAGTTCCATGAATTCCATTCTATCACATTATATAAAAGTAAGTTAAAGTGAATCATGAATATAAGCCTATGAGACAAAGTTATAGAGAATTTGAAAGCATAGCAAATATCTTTAATTCTTCCAGCTAAAATAAAAGCATATTACATATGACTCAAAAACTGAAAGTTGTATAAGAAATAATTCATTTAACTTAATAAAAAATTAAGTATATTATCTTCATCTAATCAAATTTCCCCTCATTTACAATGAAACTAATATACAATGGACCCTATAAATACATTTAGTTATTATTTCAGGTAACTAGAGACAGTTTAAGAGTTAATTTTGAAGTTAGGAGGAAAGATCTCTTCTTGTTAACATGCTATTTTCAGAGAGCATCTTTCAAGTGATATTTGCTATATTATTTGTCAAGTAATAACAATTACATTTTAAACTTTTTTTCCTATACTCATTGTGATAAACAACAATATTACAACTGCTTTGCAGGAAGTTCAGTGTATTTAATAATTTAAGAAACATGGTTTCCTGTGTCCTGATTCCCTTCCAACAATTTGGGTAGCCTTTTCAGAGGATTGTGTGATACGAATAGGAGGTAGGAACTGGCTAGGCAGTTGGGGTAAAAAAGACCCCAGAGGAAAGTAGGCAGTTACTTGGCTAAAAGTCAAAATGTCCTTGCACCTCTTAGCCACATACTCTGCTCCAAAGGCTAAAAATGTCAAAAGTATTTGGAAGCTCTTACCCAATCCCTAAAAGATTTTAGGGTTACCTCTTTAGAGGGGGGAATGTTAAAGTAGTAAAACGCCCCATTAAAATGAAAGAGAGAGAGAGAGAGAGAGAGAGAGAGAGAGAGAGAGAGAAAGAAAGAAGAAAGAAAGAAAGAAAGAAAGAAAGAAAAATACAGACAGAAAGAAGAAGAAAGAATGAGAGAAAGAAAGAACATGAAGTTGTCAGAAAAAAGTGATGGGGAGATATGGGAGGTTTTGGAGGGGAGGGAGTGGGTATCGATTTGATCAAAACATCTTATATGCATGTATGAAATTCTCAATAAAGTTTTTCTAAAAGTTAAAAAAAGAAACAGTCTCAAATACTTATATACATTCTTGAAGAATAAAGACTTTTATATATTAATATAAATATTCTTTTCAGAACACTTTTCTAGAGTCTTAAATATTATTTATATCTACTTCAATACAAACCTTAATAAAATTCTGTACTGCCACTAATTAGATTCCCATTAACTTCCATACCCCTCACAGACTATAATCAGATTTTTAGAATGAGACAAGTGCACTTACATTTTTATTGCAATCTATTATCATAGAGCTTGCAAAGTACTATCCCTTGATAATGTAGGCTGCTATCATAATAAATATACATGATTGGAGCATGTCTTACTATAATAATACAGAATTCTATATGGGGATATATTTAAGCAATGATTTATATTTAACATTATAATTATTCAAGTTTGACAGTAATTTTCCTACCCTTAAATTCTTGAGCAAAAGAAATATAAAGATGTTAAAGATATGTTCCTTTGGAATATCATCTTTGAACTTTACTCTCCCTTTAGACAATGAACTGAATTGTCTATTGTCATCATGAATATGCACAGTGAAGACAAAATACAGATGTGAAATACTACTGATAATATTTGATTTAAAAGGAACAGAAGTTAATATTACAAATAACTCAAAAGGCAACATATACTTTTTCTACACAGACTTTTTTCTACCACCAAATGTTGGACATATAATATAACAAATCTTCATCAAAATATAACATATGACCATCTAGACTCATAGTGTAATCAAAGTTAAGATTAAATGTTAATTGCTGTTAATTTTTTTTCATGTTTTAATTTTTGGTTGTTGTAGATTTACAATTAACCCAGGTCCAAGAGTTGCTTGTGTGTGTGTGTATGTGTGTGTGTGTGTGTGTGTATGCATAAAATTTAAAATATCATGTATACAACAATTTGTTGACATTGGCAGAACTGAATTTCAATCCATACAAATTAAAATTAAATAAAAGATGGTAGCTAAACTGTAAACATCAAGGAACTCATAGAAGTTTGGTCAGTTACCCAGCCTTAAATCGAGCCAAGTACTGAATGACTGTGCAGAGGTATCAAACCTCTTTCTATTTCCACATGTGCCATTTTAGCTAGGAAGATAGAGTTTTTAATATATTTCAACTTATTCTTTGATAGTTGCATACATGTATACCACATGTTTTGATCAAAACCATCCCCACTGCCTCCCCTCCAACTCCTACCAGAACCATGACCAGTTTCCCTCTCAACTTCATGCACTTGTTTTTTGTTGTTGTTGCTTTTTTTTTTTTTAACCCATTGAGCCCACTTAATGCTGCCCATGCTTTCATGGGGGACAGTGTTCAAACTGTCATTTGAGAGTCTGATGAAATTTCATAATTTCAGCAGTTCTTTTCTTTAAGGCCTAAACTAAGATCTTATGTCTTAAAAGTGGATTGATTTGTTTTCATGCAGGTTCCATGTCTGCATGACTGACTTAGAGTTACTTCAATAATTTTAAGTACATCTGTTTAACAACCCACAGTAGTTGTTTGTTCATTATTTCTCAATCATAATTAAGTCTATTACAAGTGATATCATGATATTTCTAAATATTTACTTATCTTTGCATAAAATACAACTATTTTTACAAATAACAAAGCAGTTCCCAGATGGTGTTACACATGGATGTTCAGATGAAGAGACTGAAAATTTTATGTTTCATGAATATTTGTGAGATGTAGCAATGAATATAAAGTTTAGTAATTTGGGTTGCATTTGTTGATCCAATTTGTAAATAGCAAATTTTCACTAAGTATGACTTCATATATATAACATGCATGTTATTTCATAATTAAATATAACATAAGCATAACAAAGAGTTTAATAGTATTTAGGTATTGGCCAATAATTTTGCAGATGTCAGTAATCATGATTAAGGACAATATATACTATTATATTTTGCCTTATATTTTGTCTTTAACAACATAACTGTTAGATTTTTTTAGCAGAAAATATAAAAAACTACTTTTAGACTTTTCCTTCTAGTCTCAATGTACTTTTAATAAGTATAGGACAATCTATATTAGTTTCTATAGGACTAGAATGAACTTCTAATTAAATATAGTATATATAAAAGGAACTAAATTATTTCTTATAAAGGAAAGGGAATTTGTGTAAGGGACCTTTGGAATACATTTTCACTTTATGTATTAGTTGCTTCTCTGTTGCTATGAAAAAACACTATGAGCAAGGCAACTAACTTAGAGAAAGAAGAGTTTGTTTGTCTTATGATTCTAGAGGGATTAGAGTCCACAAAGGCTGTGGAGGACTGTTGGCAGAGATGGCTAAGGCAAATGGTAAAGATCACACCTTCAAGTAAGAACAGGAAGCAGAGAGTTACTGGAAATCTGGCAAGATTTACAAGCTCTCAAATCCTGCACCTAGTGACATACTTCTTTCAGCAAGGCCGCACCTCCTAAAACTTCCCAAGTGCTATCACCTGTGTCAAAATGGCCAAATATTTGGAGACTATAGGAGACACTTATTCAAACTGCCGTACTGTAATAGGTTTATTGCAAAATATAATTAGATGGAAATAATTATAAAACAAAGATTGAAAAGAATATTCAACATGATTTTATATAGCTTTTTATAGAATATTAATTTCTAAGCTTTTATATTGAAAATATATTTTGTATATGTATTTGCATTTTTTTTGGTAAATTTTCTATTGAATGTTTGTGTATGTCAAGAGAACATCTTAATCTTTATACCCCTTTCCCATTGACCAAAAATCCCCACCCCACTGGAATTCATACATTCTGTCATTTATTTTAATGCTTACCATGTCAACTTAGTGTCCCCAGACATCTCTCAGTACAAGTTCATCCACTGGGGTCTAGTCAACCTATCTAGAGTCCCTCTAATTAAGAAATTCTTCCTCAATCAGTAGTATTTAGCTGCCAATAATTATTCAACTAAGATTGAGGCCTGATGTCCATTTCTACAGTTCTGATTATTTTTCTCTCCTTGAGTTTGCATGGGTCTTGAGCATGCTGATACCATTGCTGAAGATTCATATGAGCAAGGTCCCAGAAGCTTGTAGGACTCATTTTCATATGGTCATGCACCTCCTCCCTGGTTCTTAAAATCTTTCAACTCCCTCTTCCACAATGGTCCCTGAGCCCTGGGTAGGTGGAATTTAATATAGGAACCCTGTCCAAGGACCAGCATTCTGCTGACTCTTACGCTCCATGCTTCGACAATTTGTGACCTTTATGTTCTAGCCCTTTGTTGCTTGAGGGAGCTTCATTGATGAGAATTGAGAAATGCATTATTGTCCTCTTTACCCCTTTATCAATGTTCCATGGGCCTTAGGTTTAGAGGTTGCATCACAGATACACCACTTAGACTTGGGCAATTCATAGACAATGTCTGTGTGTGACCAGTTTTGGAACTTGGTAGTAGTCTCTGTTGCAAAAGAAGGTTCTTTGATGAGTGGTGACTGGGATACTTGTCTAAAAATATAAGAATCCATATTTTTCACATAGTAAGAAATTACCTTTGTCTAAGGATGTGACAGCCTTGGGGTTTTATCTAAGAACTATGACCTCTCCAGCCATGTATATTTGGCTATGTTTACAGTACCACACATGAGTTTCCTTCCGCTGAGCGGGCTTTAGGTTCAATTAGGTAGCTGTTGATTAACCTCAAGATAAAAGTGCCACTAATGCACCAATGTTGTTTGCTATGCTGGTCATTAATGTGATTTTTAGGCCTTGAAGCTCTGGATGAACCAGCAATTGATATCCTCCTTAAGCAGCCTGCACAGTGCACTCCAAAGCTATGAGAGTTAGCCTTCAAGGGAAGTGACTTTCAGATCACTTCCAGCTCCATGGTAACAAAACATGTGTGCAAATTATGTTCTGTCTTCAGCAATAGGTTCTTACTTTCAAGTTCTGGGAGACAATCAATGTTCTGGCTGTGACAATAGCCTGTGTAATTTTGGGAGTCTCTTGGACTACTCTGAACAACAACTCAAAGGAAGGTTTCTCTTGTCTGACACTATTTCTTTTTATGTAGCCTTCAGCTATATACATGGACTCATGTAGAGACACTGTATATGTAATTTATTGGTAGGTTTTTGGACTAATGTGATTCCCTCTGTTTTTTGTTTTTTTTTTTTTTTACAGTAGCTAGGCATTATTTTTCTCTCCTTTCTCTCTATATATGTTCTTAAACTCAAAAATCCCCAGATACAAAAAATTATTCTGTTAAATACTCAGTAAAATAATGTTTTGCCAGTTGTCCAATACTGTCATATTTATCATTTTATTATGTAGAAATTCTTTTAAAGAAAACACCTATAAATCATGACTTTATTGAACTTGAGTTCCAGAAGCACCTCTGATGCTGTTAACAATGATTATTAAATCCATAACCATACAGTACTTAGAGACTAAGAGCTTGTGGCATTTACTTTCTGAGGAAATTTATAGAAAATCATTGAGTTGATTAGTTTATAATGATTCAGATTGCTAATGCTAAATGGTACATAGATACATAATCATATTAAAAATGAGAGAGGTCTCTAATTATAGTGACATATGGGTCATTTAAAGTTTAAAATGACTTGCAAAGGAAATCTCATATTACAGTTGACAGTTTTTGTTTCTTAAAGGTAGACTACAGAAAATGCTAAGCATTTTAGAAACAACACTACATGATGTTCTGAAATGGTTGCTCTTAACCTGATATAGTATATTAGCATGCTTTCTGAAAGTGCTGCCTAGATACCTCCATTCTAGATTTTTCAAGCATCATTGTTTTTAGAGTCATAAGCACTCAAGAAATTTACGTAAGTAGACCTAGGAGCAGAAATAGTACTTGTCAAAGACTAGAATTCTTTGTAGAAAACACATATTTATCACTTTGTATTAGTTGAGATAGAAGCAATGTGACTAATGTTTTCTCATGAACCCATGAGTCATTAGCTCAAAGTCTTAAATAAATAACCAATTAATTATTTCAAAGCCTGTCATTCCTGTTCTCTGGTTAGGAGCTTAATAAAGTTACAGATTTTTGACATGTCCACAATATTTTTACTAACAGTAATGTAGTTTTCATCTTTTCTTTATCTACCGCAACTTCTGATTGAATTTTTGATACTTTAGAGATGTGAGTTAATAAAATTTGAGAATTATTAGAACTGCATACTGAGAAGCAAATTATTGTGTGTGTGTGTGTGTGTGTGTGTGTGTGTATGTGTGTGTCTAAACATACATTTGCTACAATGAACTATGAACAAATGCCTATCCTATCATTGGTCTCACTTCTTTCCCATCAGAGTAATACAGATTGTAAACAGAGTCTGAGCACCTTTGTTAAGGCTGAGTCAGCACTATAGTGCTACATAGAGTATTTTTCATTAAAAGTAAGTTATCACCTCCCTGCTTTAGGGAATGTACATGAAGGCTTTAGCCTCATGGTCCTCAGAATTTTTCAATATCTTTAGCTCTTTCATTTTTTAAGATGAAAGCTTGTAAGTGTGATTTCTTGTGCATATTTACTGAATATTTACTTCAGTAAATTTAGGAAACTCTTTGAAGGTGTAGAGCCAGGATTAGATAGCAATGAGAGATGCCTCTGTCTCACCTCCATCTGTTCAGTTCATTTCCATCCATTGTGTGCATCCTTTCTTTTGCAGAAGAAATATGAGTTAATTTTAAAATTGGGCTTTAGGGTTCTCTTAAAGTCCCAGTTTACCTTGCGGGAATTAAACCTAGATGGGTGAAAGATAAGAGGCATTACATACTCTTTGAAACATTTCATGTTTGAGTAGTAAAAGGTTGAAGAAGAGAGGTTAAAATTATTCCATTCCAGAGCCTGCTTCCTAATTTATATTCTTCAGTTAAGACAGTGTCTGCATTAAAAGAGAATACAGTCCTTTCCTGCCACCTTTCTGTTTTTGAGGCAAAGAGGGAAGCACACTCTCAAGTCATGTATTAGATGAGGCACAAACTATACAATGGTTTAAAGAATGCTTAAGATTATAAACATACACAGATCTAACTTGTGCTTTCAATGAGTGTATGAAATTGTCCAAAGAGAAATATAAAAATTCTTGAGTTTGAGGAAGAATATATTGATACATCCACTGAGCACTGAGATGATCTCAAAAGAAACAGCTCCTGGAGCGCCTTACATGTTACACATAACATTTTTTACATTCTCCAAGAGGACTAATTACATAAATATGAAGTGAAAAAAATCAACTTTATTTTGTATATAATAATAGATATATTTGTGTGAAATATTATATTTTGTTTGAAATAAGCTTATTACTAAATAAAAATTTTAAATACACCTAAATATCTTCATCTTATGAAAATGAAAACAAAGTGAGTATGATAGGGCTGTAACCCTTTGCTATTGAGTCAAGTTGTGTTCTGTACTTTGAAATGATGTGCTAAACCAAAATTTAAAAAATGAAAGCTTGAAATCAACTCTTAAAACATTAAATAAATTTATTTAGAGATTAGTAAGAAAATGATCAAGTTAAATTAAATAATTGAATTGAATAAAAAGATTTTTCAAAACACAGCACATTACTAAAGTATTCAAGATAAAGACAGTAATAAAAAGTAAATTAAATAGTGCCTCATTCTTACTCCTAAGTTGCTCCACTAGGGCCATTTGTTTCCTCCAATATAAAATCAAAAGAGAGCTTTTCATATCCAAAAAGAAAACAACAAAGGGACATCAAGTACACAAACAGAAAAAGACTTAACCTCAACAAAGGAAGGCTTGAGTCTCACATCAGAATCAGAAACAACAAAAGAAATCTGCATTCCAAAATCACAATGAAAAAATAGAAATATGAAAAACCCAAATCATATATCCCCACCAAACACCAACAATCCTATAGAGGAGTTGAATGAGAACCCCTAGAGATAGCCTAGGACACAGAATTTAAAAGAACAATCATAAACTTAATGAAAGAAGTCAACTAATTTAAACACACAAACAAATCAAAGAAATAGAAGGTAGGGATAAACTTCTGACTGAATTCATAAACGAGTTAGAAATATTGATGAACTCTCAGGCTGAAATGAAGAAGGAAGTGAGACACTCAGTAAACCAATTAGAAATGACAGCAGAAAACCTCACCATTAAAATGAATGAAATGGAAACCAGAATATCAAGACTAGATGATAAATTCGACGAACTAGACCACTCAAGCAAAGACTAAGAAAAATTTAAGATAACACAGGATTGGAATATGCAGGAAATCTGGGATACAATGAAAACACCAATTGTATGCATTATAGGCATAGAGAAAGGAGAAGACTCTCAGGATAATGGTATGGACCAGATCTTCAACAGATGTGTAGAAGAAAATGTCCCCAAATTAAAGAAAGACATGCCCATATATATACAAGAAGCATATCGAACACCAAATAGATAGGACCAGAAAATAAACTCCCCGCAGCATATTATAGTCATAACATTAAAGATAAAGTACGAAGTCAGAATACTGAAAGCTGCGAAAGAGAAAAAGTCACATATAAAGGAAAACCCATCAGGATTACAGCTGACTTTTCAGTGCAAACTATGAAAGTCAAAAGAGCCTGGACCAAAGTATTACCAGTTCTAAATGAACATAGATGCCAACCCAGAATACTTTATTCAGCAAAAATGTCCACCATAATTGAAGGCGAAAGAAAAACCTCCAGGGCATACATAGGTTGAGAGAATTCAAAGCAGCCCTTCAGAGAACTCTTAAAGCAACATAAAGAGCTGAAGAAAGGACTATACCCAACAAGGGGCATCAGAAAGAAACTGAATAAAGGTGCAAGAGTGGAAACACACAGACCAAAAATGCAGAAAGAAATTAAAATTCTGGGAACCAATACATATCTTTTTTTTTTTAATTGGATTAATTTTTATTAGATAGATAGATAGATAGATAGATAGATAGTTTTGTGTATTTCATTCAGAACATCCCAAACAATCTGATTCATCTTCATACTGGCATCCCGAATGGCACCCTCCCATAGCCTCCCCCGACACACACACTGGAGCCCATATACTCTGTCATCACTTTTAGACTGACTGAACCTCAGTGGATGGACTTGCACTGGGGAACATCTGGGGAACTGACTTGACACAGTTGGCTTTAACACAGATGCAAGAGTATATGAGTTTCAGTTGGTGTGGGGGGGTATGAGACGGTGGTGTTTGAGATGGGGGTATAAAGATTATTAAGATTGATTAAGATGTTCTGTATGTAAGACTTACAAACTACATACAAACACACATTAAAAAAAATCATCCACCATGATCAAGTAGGCTTTATTCCAGAGATGCTCAGGGATGGTTCAATATACAAAAGTCACTATGATATAGGATTCAAAGACAAAAACCACATGGTCATCTCACTGGGCATAGGGAAGGCCTTTGACAAAATTCAACATGTATTTATGATAAAAGCCCTAGAGAAAATTGGACTGTAGGAAACATGCCTCAAAATAGTTAAAGCTGAGGCTGGATAGACTGCTGAGCAGTTAAGAACACTGGCTGTTCTTGCTAGAAGACCTGGGTTGAAATCCCAGCACCCACATGACAGCTAACAACTGTCCATAACTTCAGTTTCAGGGGATCCAACAGCCACTTCTATTCTCCACGAGCATTGCATGACATGGGTGCATTTACCTACATGCAGGCAATACATACATACACATAAAATAAAAATAAAAATAATAAAAAAATAGTTAAAGCTGTATACAACATAACCCACAGCCAACATCATTGTAAATGGAGAATAACTGGAAGCATTCCCGTTAGAATCAGGAACCAGACAAGGCTGTCCACTATCTCCACTGCTTTTTGTAAAAATATAGTGCTTGAATATCTTTTTAAAGAAATAAGACCAGAGAAGGAAATTAAAGGAGTTCTAATTGGAAAAGAAGAAGCCAAAGTATCCCTTTTGGTAGATGATATATTATACGTTAAGTGATGCCAAAAATTCAACCAGAAAATTCCTAGAAATGATTAACACTTTAAGTCAAGTGGGAGATTGTAAAATTAATCTACAAAAATCAGTAGCCTTTCTATATACCAATAACACACAATTACAGAAAGAGTATATGGAAACTCTCCCATTAAAAATAGCCTCAAATAAAAACAAAATGTTTGCAATAGACCTGAACAAAGACATTAAAGACTTCTACAATGAAAATTTTCAAAATGATCATCCTACCAAAAGCCCTTTATACATTCAATTCAATACAATACCAATCAAAAACCCCAATACATTCTACATAGAATTAGAAAAAAAAAATCCTAAAATTCATATGGAATGACAAAGACCCCAGAATATCATAGCAACCCTGCTCATGAAGAACAATGCTGGGTGAATTACTATACCAGATTTAAAACTATATTACAGAGCTGTAGTCATAAAAACAGTATGGTAGTAGCACAAAAGTAGACACATAGATCAATGGAACATCAGTGAAGACCGAATCATGGGTACATGCAATTTCAGTCACTTGATATCAGACAAAGTGGCCAAGAGCACTCACTGGAGGAAAGACAGCATCTTCTGCAAATGGTGCTGGCAAAACTGTATCTCTATCTGTAAAAGAGTGAAACTAGACCCTTATTTTTCTTTCACTTTGCACAAAAGTCAACTCCAAATGGATCAAAGACATCAATGTTAAGCCTGAAACTCTGAAACTGTTGTAAGAAAACATTGGCAATAACCTACAAGATATAGGTTTAGGAAAGTGTCTGCCTAAACTGGATATCAACTGCTCAGGAATTAAGGTCAAGAGTCAATAGCTGGGACCTCATTAAATTAAGAAGCTTCTGTACAGCAAAACAACAACAAAACAAAACTAAACTAAATTAAACAACTAAACTAAACAAACAAACAAACAAACACAAAAAAACAACAACAAAGAAAGTGAAGGGAAAACACACAGAGTGGGAGAAAATCTTCCAGCAACACATAGACAGAAGTATAAAATCCAGAATATACAAAGAACTCAAAACACAGAGAATCAAGAAAGCAAATGACCCAATTAAAAGATGGGCTAAGGATACGTACAGGGAGTTCTCAAAAGAAGAAATAAAGATGACCAAGAAACATCTTAAAAGATGTTCAACATGATCAGTAATTAGGGAAATACAAATTAATTTAATATTTCATCTTACCCCTATCAGACTGGCTAAAATCAAGAGAACAAATTATACAAAATGCTGGAGAGGTTGTGGGGAAAGGGAACTGCTCATCCACTGTTGGAATTGTGAACTTGTGAAACCCCTGTGGAAAGCAGTATGAAGAATACTTTAAATACTTTAAATGAACCATTCAATCCAGTAATGCCACTCCCTGGCATATAGCTAAAGGACTCATATTATTATAAAGATGGTCTAAAGATCTAAACAGAGAGTTCTCAAAGGAAGAAATAAAGAAGGCTAAGAAACATCTCAAAAAGTGTTCAACATCGTTAGTAATTAGGGAAATACAAATTAAAACCACCCTAAAGTTTCACCTTACAGCAACCAGACTGGCTAGGATCAAGAGAACAAATGACACCAAATACTGGCGAGGATGTGGAGAAAGAGGAACGCTCATTCGTTGCTGGTGGGATTGCAAACTCGTGCAACATCTATGGAAAACAGTGTGAAGAACTCTTAAAAAACTAAAAAGGAGCCTACCATATGATCCAGTTATACCACTCCTTGGCATATACCCAAAGGACTTATATTATTATAGAGACACTTGTACATCCATGTTTGTTGCTGCTCTTTTCACAACAGTTAAGAAATGGAAGCAACCTAAGTGCCCCTCAACAGACGTGTGGATAATGAAAATGTGGTAAATTTACATAATGGAGTTCTACTCAGTGGTAAATTAAGATGAAATCATGAAATTTTCATGTAAATGGATGGAACTAGAAACTGTTATACTAAGTGATGCAATTCAGACTCAGAAAAACAAATGATGTATATTTTCACTCATATGTGGATCCTAGCACCAAATCCTTATATTCTTTTGAAAATGTATAATATTATATATAAGAATTGAGTTCAAAGTGAAATGATGATATATCCTTCCAGAAAGAATTCTGATCTGTCATGAAGTCTGTCATACATAAAGTGTGTTCAAGGCTTTTGAGGAGTATTTCTGCTTAGTTTGGCTTTATTCTTAAGGGAAAGCAGTGAAGCAGTCTTAGATTAAAGGCGGAGATGATAAGTGACTCTACTTCTTTAGCATCTAAACTTTATTAGCTCTTCAGTATCCCTAACTGTTAGAATTTCTGCTAAGGCCTTTAGCACCCTACCTTGGCTTGTCTTATATTTCTTTGAAGTCACAGAAAGCATCAGAATTGGCAAGGGCTTTGACAAACATTTCTAGCTAAGTAATGGGTTCAGGCCCCAAATTTCTTCCTATGAAGAACTTTGCTTATTCAAGTCTCAAATGTTTGGGCTCACAGCAGCAATTTAACCCCAGACACTTCAACTCAGAACAGCTTAATCTTTTTTGTCCTCTATTCCCAGTAGAGTAACTTGGAAAATTTTCCTTAAGTGGATAGAGTTAACCCTAGGCTCAGCAGAATGTGTTTACTTTCCTCCTGGACACTGGTCTTTTGGGATCTAGCTGTATTCCTGCCTCTGATATGTTCAGGTATCTGTTTTTGTTTGTATACTTAGTTTTGTATTTTATTGATACATTTCTGTTCTTTCCAGAAAGATTGGTTGGATACAGTCTTTTCTGTTATGTGCAAAAGTTACTATATTATTTGGGTTTTAACAGCATATTATACACTTCATAAAGTCACCATCCTTATTTTTTGAAAGATAATTAACTGTGGCATGATAATCTCTATTAGCACAAACCTCTTCAACATTCTGCCTAAAGTCTTCCATCTTTAAAATGTTAATTTGTGCCTCTTCAAATGACTATATATTGTTGTAAATTTTTATACCTGTCAAAGAATCTAGTATATTATTTTGGCCAATAGAATAAATAAATGAATTTTACAGAAGGAAAACTATATACAGTTTGGTAAAATATGTTCTTTTCACTTTTATTCAAGCCTTTGTGTATTATGAATCATGCTCTCTTTTGAGTTCCTGATATGTGTGTCTTTATTGATTCATATTTATATGTTTTCATTATTTTTCATTGATATAATTACTTTAGAATTTATTGGACATGCTCTAAAACTTACAGAATTACTTACCTCTAGTTTTTCTATGCTTAAGAAGACCATCTCCTATTTTGGAACCAAGGTTAAGGCTGGGGATGTAATGCTAATCTTCTCTCTGCATGACTATTAAGGTGCTAGGAAGGAAAAAAGCAAAGCAACAAAGCAGGTCAATGGCATTGGATATGAAAAGAAAATCCTCTTTGCTAGACTCCCTAGAAAATCAGACCCCATGTCTGTATTAACTTATACCCAATAAAGGAGAAAGCTAGTGAAGTGAGCGTTCCATATAGTGTGTTTTTCTCATCTTTTGATTTTAGTTTTTCACCACAAATGATAGAACAGATTAGAAATTCAGCTGAACAAGATTCCTTGACTCATTGAGCAAATATGATTCAAAGTTAAGTATTAGTTAAGAATGATGGAGGAAGTACTGATGATGATTAATATCTGGCTTTATAATCATACCTTCCAAATTAAAATCTTACATTTGCAATCTACTTACGTTAGCAAATGTACTCAACCTTTGTAACCTTTGCTTCTGAGCTCAATATAACTTATCTGAAAAAATAGGCATAACAACAGCATCTCATCATAGGGCTTTTTTTTCTTTTTTAATTATTTTAACACTGTATGAAGTCCTGACCAAAACATCTGCAATATAATAAGCTATTAACAAGTGTTGGATATTTTCTTCATAATCCACCCAATGCTTGGTACAAGTTAAAGTAAGGAAGTAGCATAATATTAATTCCATATTTGCAAAACATTAAGGATGCATCTTATATATCCAAGATTTTTCATTCTATTTCATTCAATTATTCTGGATTTAATTTAAAACTTCCTTCAATCTCCTTTTTCAATAACCAAGTCAGTACAAGTAATATTTGATTCTGATTAAGGAAGCAGTCTATTAAAACTATGTTTTCTTTTTGCTGATATATTCTTCATAATTATCCTGTCAGATGTCACTACAGTCAGTGACAAGGTAGTAATAAAGCTTTGCAAATTTAAAATGAACTCAGTTCAAATTCTATCAAGCCTATGAATTCTGAGGCCTTTAGTCAGTTACAGGAAAGTCTATAAAGCATGGGTAGAGAAAACACAATCTAGTGTTTAAAAAATCTCGAAATCAGTGCACATTGCTTTGGAAGTTATGAGGTTATTTATAGCTATTAACGCAGCATCCCAGTAAAAGGTATAATGCATATATGGTATCCACTAAATTTTAACTGTGTAAATTGAAAGTAAACAGACTTCAACCACTGAATCTGGAACATATGGAACAATGATAGAGACACAGACGAAAGGACCCAGGTCATGTGTACATTTGACGAGGTTGATTTATGGCAAAACAGATTTCAATTGCAGTTTTGTCAATCAAAAAAACAAAACAAAGAGACTGGTATAAAGAAATGTAAGCATGGCAGCTTAGGAGATAGTGAGAGTGGAAATCTTTTAAATAACTCACTTTCTTCCTTTTTTTATATTCCCAATGGATATGTGAAGTTATTTATTCACAGTTTTTATACCAGAAAATACATTTCTGAAACACAGTACCGATTTCGACTTAGGAAAAAACACAGAGGTTATCACAATCCCAAATGTTGAAGCTTATCTAATAAGTGTTTCATTTTACTCTTCACAAAAAACTTCACAATAACTGTTTTCCTACACACATATATGCAAATTCTTTGATTTTTTTTGATAGTGCTTTGTTCTATGTTAACTTCACATGCAATAGAAAAATTAATAAAAAAGGCATTTCCACTAATATTTAGTTCAGAATATAAAACAGAAAAATCTATTTACATAAAATGTATGTTTGGTTGGTAAGTTAAAACAGAAAAATAATCCAAATTGGTTTATTTATTTATTTTTTGACAGAATTGACTAAAACTAGACTTCTAGTAGAAACCACTTCCTGGCATATACATTTTATGATTTCTCTTTTATTTAGCTATTATTTTCTATATTTCTGAGTACAGCCTTAGTTACTAAATCATGTTTATCAAACAGGATTTTTGAGATTTCTTTTTTCCACTGTATATTCCCTGTCTTTATTTTTTTAAGATAATGTACTTATTAACAATAAATAATTGTCCTCCTAATAACTTAATTTCCATGATATGTTCACCCTGGAAAAGTCTATAGCACAGGATAAGTAACCCTTGGATTTTGAATTTCTACACAAAACTCAGAGCTTTCTCCTTTTCTCTGTAATGTTTTAGTTTACATTCCATTGTTCCTAATGAAACATATAGTAATTCCTTTTCCTTTCAGTTGTATCTGGGATCTTTTAATTGCTCTTGGACATGAAGTAAACACTGTCTTTAGATTAGCTGTTTGTTATGGTATTAATCAGCATCACTTTATGAAAACATCTTAAAGGGTAGCATCAAATTTTATTACTGGTTGGTACCTCCATTTTATTTACTTTAATTTTTTAGGTGTATGGGTCTTTTGCCTGTATGTATGTAAGCACATCATGTGAATTCCTATTGTCCAAGGAGGCCAGTTGAGGGTGTTTTCCCCTAGAACTGGAGCTAAGAAAGAGTGTTAGATGTCATGTAGATTCTAGAAACCCAACCTGGGTCCTCTGGAAGAGCAAAAAGTGCTCATAACCACTGAGCCACCTCTCTAGTCCTTCCTTGATCATCTTTTTTCTTGTTTAATTTTTACAAAAACCTATTGAGAATTTCATACATGAATATAATGTGTTTTGATCAAATCCATGCCCACTCCCTCCCCTCCAACATTCCCCCATCTGAGGAGGTAACCCTAAAATCTTTTAAGGATTAGATACAAGCTCCCAAATACTTTTGACATTTTTGGCCTTTGGAACAGAATATGTTGCTAACAGGACCAAGGACATTTGACTTTTAGCCAAGAAACTGGCCACATTTCTTTTGGGTCTTTTTACCCTAACTGCTTAGCCAATTCCTACCTCCTATTCTTATCACACCATCCTCTGAAGGGGTTACCCAAATTGCCAGTAGGGAATAAGGATGCTGACCACTCTGGCTTCTTCCATGCTGAAGAGGGATTCAGGGTGAGGCTATTGGAGAACCCCTTCAATGTCTATCTAAAAGACTTCAAAATTGCATAACTCTTGTCTCTAAGGGAAGAAGAAAGTCCTTGAATCATGAATAGGAGATGTAAAGGCAAGAGTAATTAGCATTACAAGTTCTAGACAGGGAACTAGAAAAAAGTCAGAACAGTGCAATTTTCAAATGTTCATATGAAAGTCCTTTGGAGTTTCTTGACAAGGGCTTCCAAAAGCTTCCTTCTTTTGGGTTCTTCCTCATTTTGCTTTTGTCTTCCAAAGCTGGGCTAGTTAGCTGGGAAGAGTACCTGGATCATCTTTTATGGTTGTTGTTGTTGCTTATATTAACAGCTTGGTGCCCTTTTGACTTCTGTGGATGGAGGAGGAGTTTTTCTATACAGAAGAGGCAATTTGAACAGACTATAGAAGGATCTATTTATTTCTCCATCTTTACTTCTGGTCACTATATAACTAGCATAGAAGTGATCCAAGACCACTTTAAAAACCTGAATCTCTATACCTGCATATACCCATATATGCTGTATGCACTACGCTGGTCTATCATAGACAAGGGGAAGCCTCTAGAGGTGACCTCTGTAGTCATATCTCAGGACCAGACACTTGTGTTTCAGATGTCCACATCTTCAGGAAGTACGGTTATCTATGATGTAACATTGGTTAAATGGTGCAGCTATTCCAGGGCATGTGATTCTTATCAAGTCTTCTAAATACCCATGTATCATTAAGAACCTCCATGAGATGGAGCTGCCCCAATCTCTCAGACACTGAAGATTTCCTTTGTCCCTCATGTCCTTCAGATTGATATCTTCTTATTTAATTTCTTTAGCTCTGATAAAAGCAGCAGCGTAGGGCAGGACATCTCTCATACACTTGCTATCTTTGTGTGCCTAATTGTAGAACTCAGTAATAGTCTCCATCTGTTGCAAAAAGAAGTTTCATTGATAAGTGGTGAATTGTGTACTTGTCTGTAAATATATAAATGGGGAGGGGGTATAAAGGTGATTAAGATGTTTTGAATGGGGGGCTGGAAAGATGGCTCAGCAGTTAAGAACACTGGTTGTTCTTGTAGAAGACCTGGGTTCGAATCCCAGCACCCACATGGCAGCTAACAACTGTCTGTAACTCCAGTCCCAGGGGATCTGACAGCCTCGTCTGACCTCCAAGGGCATTGCAAGACATGGGTGCACTTACCTACATGCAGGCAATACACGCATACACATAAAATAAAAATAAATAAAAATTTTTAAAAAGATGTTTTGAATGAAATACATGAGAATTCAATAAAAAATACATTGGAAAAAAGTAGCAGCTTAGTTATAAAAAGTAAGTTTAGCATTATGGTAAAACAGGAGACAGAAAAAAAGAATATATTATTATAGATGACTGCATGGAATAATACAGTAGAGAATCTATAATTCATAGGAATAGAACTGGAAAAGTTAATAACTATATCTTGCTAAAACCTTACAAGGTCTTATTGTTTTCTTACTTTTCATTTAGAACATGGCATGATAATACCTTTGAACCTATGAAGTATTAGATTTTTTTTTTCTGCTTACAGGAATGAGGGTTGTGGATTTGAATGAGGAGAAAGGGTTCATTTATGGGATAGAAACAATGCATGCTATGTACATTCCAGAGAATTAATTATAATCACTACATGTAGCTGCACAAGAGGTGGAGTATGTAATGATATCCTGCTTACTGGTTCCTTGCAGCTACATCACTTAGTAAAAATAAAATTTAATAAATTTTTTAAAAATTTACAATTTTCTCTAGAAAAACTGGCATATATAATTAAGCAGACTTAATGTTTGATTTCTAGTTGTTCTATTAGACATCCATTTTATTTGTAAAGGTATTTTAACTACTGAAAGTTTAAAAAGTGGCTAGAACACACAGTAAAAAATATCTCATTTCCACAAAATGTTATAATAATAAAATATCATTTCTTTATTTTCCATATTACATTTTTTTCAATTAGACAAAATTATTATTAAGGTAATAATAATATCAAAAGAATACAAATCCAAACTAAAAGTTTTACAGATGATGCTTTACTTTTATATCATGTCTTCATTTAAATGAATTCTGGAACTTTGAAACATCCAATTAACTTAAAAATATAGCATTACCATCAACTCATAAGTAGCAGCAGGAAAATTAGGACATTTATAGATTTTAATACCACGGCATTATTTTCTTATATTCATGAAGATTAGAAGTCAGATTGAGTTTTATAGACCTTTAGTCAGAGTTGGCAGGGCAAGTTTCTTCTCATTGTTCTAGATATAAATCTACTTCCATAACTTAGGCAATTCCTAAATGCAGTTTACATTCCTTGACCACTAACTCCGAGTGACTAAACCTCTTGCTTCCATATTCTCATGTTTTTTCTTTTAGCTGGCATTAGGTACTCCTACACAGTTCAGAATAATGCCTCAGTCATTAGGATCTCTGTCCAGTGACTCTCTTACTCCTCTAATATTCTGCTGACATTGCCAGCAAACCACTTCTGATATCCTGGGAGACTCTTTTTAAAATGTAAGGGTTATTTATGGAAATTTAGTGCCATGTTGACAAGAATGACAAAGATAACAATTCCCCCATTTATCCAACTGAGTCAGAAGTCAAGGGCAGACATAGGATTTGACTGACAGACACCCCCCTAAATAACTCTTATATTCAGCTGAAACTAAGAAAACCTATTCCAGGGAGACACTTTGCGTCATCCAGATTTCCCTAATATGATTGAGTAGAATTCATTTTCAGAACTGGGTGTCTTCCATTTTCTTTATTCATTGTTATTTAGTGTCTTTGAGTCAAAGTGCCACTGGATCAGTGTACATAAAACTAGAGAGAATTAAAAAAACTTTTTATTATTATTTTTTTAATGTGTATGTGTGTGTCGCCTGCATGTAGGTAAGTGCACCCATGCGGAGGTCAGAAGAGGCTGTTGGATCCCCTGGGACTGGAGTTACAGACAGTTGTTAGCTGCCATGTGGGTGCTGGGATTCAAACCTGGGTTTTCTGCAAGACCAGCCAGTGCTCTTAACCACTGAACCATCTCTCCAGCCCCAAAACTATACAGAATTTTAAACAAATTTATTATGTTTTATTTTGTTTTTAGTATGTATCATGTATCACCATTTAATTTGGGTGCGTTGAAACATCAAAGAATGAACCAATGTTGACTCTAAATAAAAGTCAACTGCAAGTAAAGTCTATAATGTCTGTGAGGGGAAATATGGACAGATCCAACAGAAAGACAATATAGGGATTCTTGTAATCAAATAGATAAAGGGAAAGCAGCCCCTTGGGGGCCAGATAATAGAGTTCAGGTTTTATTTTACCCAGCCACCTTATTATTGATCTTCAGGAACTTCAGTATATGAGTAAATCTGGACATCTAGAGTATTGAGAAAGTTGGCACATTTGTTTGGGGCATGGTTTCTCACATGTAATACTAAGAGAGATCATTCCTCTCAGGCAAATTATACTACTGGTTGTGGCAGAAGTCACTGCCCTAGCCACACAAAGGTAGACATATCTATGCCCTGCTTTTTAAATGGGTGCTGGACGTTCAAACTCAGGTCCTACCCATTAAGCCATCTCCCTAACCCTCAGACTTGTATAACTTTGCTCCAAGCTCTTCTGGCTTTCATAGTTTCTGCTGAAATGTCAGCTGTTATTCTGATGGGTCTGCCTTTATATGGGACTTGATCTTTCTCTCTTACAGCTTTCAATATTTTTTCTTTGTCCTGTATGTTTAGTGTTTTGAGGATTATATGACATGGGGGTATATTTTCTGGTTCTTTCTACTTGGTGTGTACTGTATGCCTCTTGTAAGTTGATAGGTATTTCTTTCCTTAGATTTGAGAAGTTTTCTTCTACGATTATGTTAAAAAATATTTTCCTGTGCCTTTGATGTGTGATTCTTCTTCTTCTAAGCCTATGATTCATAGGTTTGGTCTTCATACAGTGTCCCAGAGATCTTGCATAGTCTGTTCCAGAGTTATTTTAGATTTGACATTTACTTTGAGTGATCCATTTCCCCTAAGCTTGTCTTTAAGAACCGATATTCTTACTTCCATGTCCTTCACTTCCTTTTTTCATTCTGAGCTATTTGTTTGAGTCCCTAAGTTTCTTATTTCAGGGTTTAAATCAGTTTGGCTTTTCTTCAGAGATTTTACTCTCTTTATTGAATTCTAATATAATGCTTGGACTTGTTTAGGTATTGCATTAAGCTCTTCATTGGCATTTTCGTGATTTTCATTCATTCTTTTATTCATCTCTTCTTTGATTTCCCTGAATATTTTTATAATTTCTGTTATGAAGTTATTGTCCTGCATTTCAGCTAAGTTGACATTCTTAAGTGGGGTTGCTAACTTCACAGGTCAGGCTGAGGGTCCTCTCAGGACTGGGGCATGGACAGATCTGACATTATCATAAATTCTTGTTATAGAAATGATTCTCAATAGCTCTGTTTCTCCTTTAGTAATCCTGGAGTCATAAAGTTTGCTCTTAAAAATGGTGTGTGTTTGCATGTGTGTGTGTGTGTGTGTGTGTGTGTGTGTGTGACATGTTAGTGCAAGTGTGCCCTGAGACCACTTGGAGTTACAAATGGATTTGAGCTTTTTGATTTGGGTGTTGGGATCCAAATTTATGTCCTCTGCAAGAGCAATATGCCCTATTAGCTACTGAACCATCTCCCCATCACCTATTAATTGTTTGTAACAGTAGACTTTGACATTTTTCTTTCATTAACATTTAATGTGTTGTTGTAAGTGCTATAGAAAACATTTTATTATTTAAAAATTTTTGCCGGACATGGTGGCGCACACCTTTAATCCCAGCACTCGGGAGGCAGCAGCAGGAGGATCCTCTGTGAGTTCAAGGCCAGCCTGGTCTACAGAGTGACCCTGACTCAAAAAAAGACCCAAAAAAATTTTTTATTGTAATTTAATTAAAGAAAAATTAAATGTTCTGAAGAAATAGTCAATAAATCATAATTTCACTTATTTATCAAAATGATTAATTCATTTATCACAAATTAGTAATTGTACTATTAGGTCCTTCTAAATACATTTTGTTAGTTAAATACAGGCTAACTGTATTATGGCAAATATCATTAACTGTTGTGATAGAACTTGTTAATTACCTCTGGTGTTCTTTATTGAAAATAAATTCACTTTTTCCATTGTGGTATTAGTTTTTAAATCAACACATTATTATCAGATATTCACCTTTCTAGTATTACAGGCTAAACTTTAATGCATTTATATTCCTCCAGGACTTTTTTCAACTCTTACACTGAATGAGATGATGATAAAAACAGAGCTTTTTCTAACTAACCTTTCACAAAGCCCAATTGTTAACTGATCAATATGTCTGTCACCTTGTTTCTTCTTGTGATTAAATGGATTTTTCAATTATATGTTTTCACATGTATCTGTACCAACTTGTCCCAGATAGCTAAATACAATATAAATAATATATTAGCCCTGGGATTTGGGAAGAAAAATCATGTTTGGAATGCAGAAGTTTAGTGTCTTAGAAATAGCCAATGGGGTCAAGTTAACTCTGTTTTCTCACGTGTCCCTGGGGATTAGTCAATGTCAAATATTCTTGCAGTATATATAAAATACCTCATATTCTGACAAAGTATTTTCATATTAGAGGGTATCTGATCTTTTATGATATCTTAAATTACTTTAGTATTCTAGGTGGTTGACTAAAGCAATGAGCAATATAAACATCCTTAAAAGTTATCCTTTAGGTAAATTACTGTCTCATAGCATTTTAATATTACAATAAAGTGTTTGGATAAAGTTTTCTGCAAGATTCTCTGGACTTCTGTGCCTCTCCAAATTCAATGTGCATCTGTGTCACCTGGAAACATTAATATTAGACCCGAATTTTGCAAATTTGTAGTGGAAGTAGGTTTGTATTTTGCCCAAGTACTCAAAATAACTCAGTGACTCCTTTAGAGGCACCCTAGTTGACTTCCAAGGGCCTAGAGTATTACAATTTAGGCTGAAGTGTTGGCTTGCAGATACTTATGCTTTCCTCTCAAAATTCTGCTGTAATTTGTCTATTATCAGGCTTGGGTATGGCTGTTTCAGATTTCTTCAGGTGATCTAATGGTCAATCATCACTGAGACTCAGTGCTCTGAAAGAAAGCAATGACTTAGAACATTTTTATAAAATTTCTGAGAATTTCTGGTTTCTAAAACTGTAAAAGTTTGAGATCTGGAATTTACATACTTTTAATGGGTGCCATGTAAACAAGAATAACTGTACTTCTGAAGCCTAAGCACAGTTTTGAAATAAAAGCACACTTTGGGCAAATAGTACTTTTAATTGAGACAAATTGACCCTTAGGATCAAGCTATTAATGCATATTGTCCCCTCTGTATCATTAGCTGGTATCAGTAGGTGGATTGACATAAGAGTAGCAAGGAATACTCTGTGTGGTAATAACTGTACTAATTCTGCATATTTCTTAAAGCCATTTACACAACTTTAATGTACCTGTGATTTAGTCATATCCTTGGAGTACAATTTGAAGCTGTTGCTCCCCTGGTTTAGAAACCTGGATGTGGTTTACGACCCAGTTAGTTTAAATTGATTCTTTCCCTATGTACCCAATTAGTAATTATGGTTTTCAGAGCCCAAAGGGGGAAGTGTGTGTTGGTGGCACAGAATCAAAGCTATTAAACATAAAACACAAACACAAACAAAATAAAATATAGCCCGAACCAACTTGTCATTAGTCATCTGGGAGACCTACGGCAAACATGGCCTAAATTAGCCTAACTGTGGTTTGTTTTGTGTACAAAGCAAGTTCGCCTATGTTTATGACTCCTCTACTTGATGTCACTTGACAGTGAAAATGCTCAAATCTCTTTTTAACACAAGTGCCCTCCATTTGCCTTCATGTAGGTAAATGTTGGCTTTTTCATTCCCTTCCTTTGGGGCACTGGGATATTTTTCATGCTTCTCATGCTGTAACTCGATTTTTAAAGGATAATTATGAAATCACTACATATAAAGTATTTTTTAGAGATTGTTACACATTCATGTATTATTAGAATACAGTACCAACCAAATTTAAGCCAAACAAATTAAGTTCACTAAGTGTGAATTAGAATCTTTAAGAGTCATCTGAACAAGGCAGGGTCGTGCATGCTTTTAATTCTAGTACTCGGGAGGTAGAGGCAGGTGGATCTCTGTGAGATTGAGGCCAGCCTGTTCTACATAGTGAGTTCCAGGCCAGCTAGGGCAAAAGAGCCATCTTAAGGAAAGAATCTGACATGCAATGAGATTTTTAAATTGTCTGTCACAACCCTAAAATATGAGGATAGTTAGACCGCTCTGTAGTCAATACGCACTGTGCTAACTCGGAAAAATTGCTACCCTTCATGCACAACTCAGCGTTGATTAGCCCCAGGTTTATTTATTCCTCTTCTCCCAACATAGAAAGACATAGATGGGATGTTCATACTTCAGGGTATTTAGACTGTAACCAAGAATCCCAGATGAGCACACAAGAAAGTGGAGAAATGATATGGATTGATTTACTAGGGTTGCTGTAACATTGCAGGACAAATTGGTGGTTTAAACAACAGGCACGTATTGTCTGACAGAGTCAAACTCTAGAAGACCAAATGAAAGAGTTGGCAGGGGTAAGGATTCCCTTGCACTTCTGGGAGCTGATAGCAGCCCTCATTGCTTCTCTGCTTCCAGAGGATTCCAGAGGTGCTTGCTCACTCACATTGCTTTCTCATTGGATGTGTTCTTGTATCCAGAATTTTCTCCTCTTTTTCGAACTTCATTCATGACCCACTGTAAAGAATGAAATCTAACTTGATGAACTGTAACAAAAAAAAAAAAAAAGGAAGGAAGGAAAAAATAAGAAAAGTGTTTCCAGACTGAGTCATAGTCTGAAGTGAAATGTGAGGGAATTAAAATTTCAACACAGTAATTTGGACAAAATTATTTCCTATAAGAAAGGAAACAACTAAGGACCCATCTGCTCCTAAGAAGAACTGGTAGGGTGAGAATTATGTCTGCAATGTCACCATGGAATACTTGTTATTAGGAGGATAAATTAGCAATCCCTGTTTTGATGAAGATATAAATTCCTGAATTTTGTTTAAGTATCTGATCAAACAGAGACTTACCATTGACTAGGACTCATGGAAGCTTTGCAGTATGTGCAGTATGGTAGGCCCTCTTCTAGCATTCCATTCCTTCCACCCCACTTACAAAACATTCATCAGAACAAGAATGCAAATCAGGCACAGAGAAGTTAAGTAAATTGTCCAGAGTCACAAAGCCAAAAGAAAGATCAGAATGAAAGTCAGAGAAGCTGATCCTGAAGGCTGAGATCTTGGACACAGGGAGAGGTTAGAAGTGGCTATCTCATGGCAGCCAACTCTGTAAAGGGAGCAGTGAGAGTCAATGGCTACCTGCTAGTGACCATGGCCTATTAAACACTGTATTATTGTCTAAGAGTTTTCTGTTTAACAGGTGCTTAAAATGAAACACTAATGAAATCTGTTTTTAGCTGAATATTTACAGTGAAAATTTTGTCCTGATTTATTTAGATCCCCAAATTCTATCAGTTACAGTAAAGCCAAACTTGTAAATGTGAATCTGAAGCCTTTACGGAAAGTATAAAGTATGAAAAGCATGTTCCAAGAGTCCCGTTCTTTTGAATTAAAATATAATAAAATTGAAATAAAGGAAAACAATATTGATTTGACTCTTTTTCAAAGAATGCAGGCAATTGTAAATGGGTTTATGAAGCATTCTGACCACTTTCTTTGGCAGAGAGAGCAGCGGATGGACCACAGGCAAGAGAGTCCTGCCAAAATGGGTCTTTGGTGATTTTGTGAAGAATGACTATCCCTTTGGTGCTGACACTGTTTTCTTCCTTAATGTCTGCAGTTCAGTTGGAATCAGTCATGTAGAGATCAGTTAAAGGGGTCACTGCACATGCAGAGAAGAGAGATTTGAAGACATTTCTTCAGAGCCAAGAAAACTCAAGACAGAATAGCAGATGAGGTCCTAATGAAAGGGCTTGGGAATTTCCTAATTGTTACCTTCCCACAGAGGTGGCAAATATGTCACCCTCTCCACTCAGGAGTCTGAGAGTAATAGGCAGCTTTGGGTAGCAAGCCTGGTAAGAGACAGGAAAAATAAAACAGCTGAAAAGAGAAATAATGCAAGTGATTCAACTAGAGGTGATAGTTTTTATCTTATTTTTTTTACCTTGTGCCACCTGGCTTGTTCTTATCTCCTCTTTCTCAATGCCTACTAGAAGCTTTTACTTTAGTTTCTGGATGATTCTCTATTTGTTATCAGGTCACAGAATCTGCTTCGAGCATGGTTTCACAGCACTCATAGGCATTGATGAGAAAGAAGTAAAAGCACAGTCTGAAAAGGCAAACACATCTATTAATGAAGTGTTAGGGTCAGCCTGGAAAGTGGGCAGAATTTATGCAGTCAAGCTGGAAACAGCACACAGAGAAGTTTCAGGTGAGCAAGAAATCATAAATCAGGGAGCGCCTAGGAACCTTGTGAGAAAATCCCTCAAGTAAAGAAAACTGCTTGTCAAGGATTCAGGGGACTAGAAACTGGAAGATCCAAAAGAACTAAAGAGCAAAACAGATCAGCAGGAGAGAACAAGGAGTTACCATTAGCAGAGAAAGACCTTAATAAGGGGGAGGCCAGTGCCTGCTTTAACTGAGAACTTGCATTTGTTTCCTGTGGATCAGGAACTAATCTACAAGAATAGCTAGCCCCAGGCTTATAGATGGAGAAAATTAAGAACATTAGATTAGTAAACTACTTGAGTTTTAAAAAAAGGCCTACTAGCATAACTTTTCTTTCTTTTTGTTCTTTTATAAGAAATAGAAATTCTTTCTTCTCATATATTACAGTCTTGATTTTTATCTAAAGGTATGATTTAAGTATTAGAAAAAAACTATCTAGTTTCAGAAATCTGTTTTAGTGAAAAAGCCACGAGTAATTTAAACCTTTTTTTCCCCATACAGGGGAAATATATTCTTAAGGAAAAGCTGAAATAAGATGGGAGGCTCAGCTTTTTCCATTTCTTCCAGTTTCCCTGGTGGAGTCCAGAAGCATCTTGTTCCAGTGAGCTGCTCTACTCACCCTGAAACCATCTTGTGAGATCCAATTCAGGGTTTCTGTTTTATGAATATGCTATCTTCAGGCATCAAGATCTTGTCTCACAAAAATGATAAATTAATGCATTGTATTCTGCTATTATAACCAGACTGGTAGAATCAATATTTTTTAAATAGACACTTCAGCTATCAGACTATTCAAACAATAGACCCAAAAAATTAGACTTTCTACCAGATATCTCATGCTAGGAGAAGAAAAACCTGAGCCAACCAAAGCAGAAGCTTTTCTCCTCAAAACACGTCTATCTGGGAAAGAAATTTGTAACCTTACAGTTAATAATGTGTCAATGTTGGGTGGGATCACAACTTGG
>NW_008333311.1:870257-877679 GCF_000622305.1 Nannospalax galili | reverse complement strand
TTTTTATGTAAACTTTTACCTTAGTATCCCATAGGATGGATTGTAGAGTGTGTGTGTGTGTGCGTGCATGTGTGTGTATGTGTGTGTGTTTTTGTGATCATGTGTACTGGGGAGGAATCACTGAATCTCTTTTATTCTTTTCCGAATACGACCCATTGAAGCAATCTTCTTTATCTGCCTTTTCTATTAACTTACATATTTTAATTGGCTTCTTGATGATGGGTGGCCAAACTTGGTTCTTTGGGTACAGACTATAACTCCAAGTTGGTAACACTTTCAGAAATTGGTAGAGACCTGATAGCAAATTCAGGAAAGAAAAGTGTCTGTTGATACTTTTTCCAATTACAAATTATCATAAGCATCCAGAGGTGGGAATTTGGAGTTAGCACTCTTCTTAAATTTTTCTCAACATAATCTCTCCCGTCTGATCAACAGTCAATTTTTTTATTAACACAATAATGGTCAATACTGAGGTTATGGAAGGTCTCTTAGTTCTTGTTTTCTAGAAGGAAAGAATTCACTTAAGGGGCTGGAGAGATGGCTCAGCAGCTAAGAACACTGACTGCTCTTGCAGAGACCTGGGTTCAATTTCCAGCACTGACATGGTGGCTTACAACCATCTTTAATCAGTTCCAGGGGAATTCAGCAGCCTCTTCTGACTGCCATGAGGACTGTATGACATCAGTTCACTTACATACACAGAAGCAATACACTTATACACATAAAATAAAAATAATAACAAAACAAAACAATAAATAAAAATTTAAAAAAATTTACTTAAGAGACATAACAGTGAAACAGAAGTTTTTGGCAAAGTAAATCAAACTAAGCACTCCAGAGACTCGAATGGACTTCCTGCAAAGGTGGGGAGAGGGGTTGTGTTCCATTATAAATTTTAAAAAGATTTTCATCAATATTTAGGAAGTGGGTGATATATTTTTGGCTAAGGTGACTCTTTTTTCCCTGGTGGTTTAGGTTTTCTTTTAGGGGTTTTCTTCCCATAATCCTCTAGCAATGCCCCAACCTACAGGTCAGAAGCAAAACCACAATTCCACTGATATTTTAATGAAGTCAGACTCTTTGAAGGATGCAGAGCCTTTGTTAGTGTGGCATTTGGGAAAGTGCCCTGGCACCCTAGTTTCCTATTCAGGGAATAACCACCTATAGATTCATGGACATTTAACTACAGAGGGGCATTTGGAGCATCAAGAGACAGTCACCAAGACACAGCTGTAGTGTTCGTTAGTTACCTCATGTCTAATTTCTTGCCTATCCTAGTATCACTCATGAAAAAATAAAACTGACATTTTGCTCTGCTGACATTAAGGATAGATATGTAAGTCACACCAGTCAGTTAGGAAAAAATGGCATTTTATACCCTGAAATGAAAAAACTGCAGCAACAAAAACCAAGGTCACCCTTTTTCAACAAATGACACTTTGGCATTTCTCATGGGTCACTGATTCCCAAAAAGTACATTTACTTCTGACTTTTCAGTTCTTACTATCTAAAGAAATAATGGATTTTGAATGTAATAATCATGTAATGAAATTTCTGCTTGTTCAATATGAACTGGCAAGCTGTGCACCTAACAGGACTGCTAGGGCAGGTCAAGCATCCCAATTATCCTATATTCAAAACATTCTGAAATCTAAAACCCTTTGAACAGAGACATGAGTCCACAAGTGGTAAATTCTGCCACTGACCTCATATGAGAGGTACATTCAAAATCCAGATAGGCCAAAAGTATTTAATAAATTCATCAGCTGACTACATGTATAAAGGATCTATGAACATATGAGGGAATTTTGTGGGTTGAATGAAGGCCTATGTACAAGATATCCTACTATATACGTATAAATTTTCCAAACCACCAATCCTTCTGTAATACAAAAAGCTGCTAGTCTTAAACATTCTGAACAATGGATGTTCAATCTGTGTTGTGTTTGTTATCTTTATCTACATTGTATAAAATTAACAACTCATTTTTATTGTCTGATCTCTGTTGAAAAACTAATTTCTTAATGCTTTATTGTTTCTAAGAAAATTTCTGCTTACATTTTATTTATTTATTTTAATGTTATTGAATTTTTATTTATTTATTTTGTTACATGACTGCAGCTGTCCAGCAAGCTCTTACCCTTTATTCATAGCCCAAATTAAAACCTATCTATTCATTAAAAATTTTAAACTTCTGCTTCATGTTAACACCTTCTTATATGATGTCCAAATTTGATTTGGTCTAATCAATATTATCTTATGATAGACTTATTAGTTGTTAGTTTTAAAATTTGTAGATTCTAGGTCTCTAATTCCATAATAAATATTAAATGCTCACTGAGAGGGCCATTGACCAACTGAAATAGAGTTTGCCAAAGTCCTTCAATTTCAATTTTTTCTTTTGTTTCATTTTTCATTTTCTAAAGATATCTTTTTTGTCTTTTATTGAATTTTTGAAACTTTCATACAATGTATTTTTATCATATTTGACACCCTCTGTTATCTGAAGAACAAACTAAGACTGTGTGTGTGTGTGTGTGTGTGTGTGTGTGTGTGTGTATGGAAACTGAGTCAAATTTGTATACCCAAATACCCTTCAGTATGGTTACATCCACTGGAGCTTGTTTAGCCTATCCAGAGCTACGTCCTAAGAGAAAATTAACTCTCTCTCTCCTAGCAGTTATCAGTTGCCAATAGGCCCTCAGCTAGAGGTGGAACATCTTACCCACTTCTTCACTTCTAGGCTGGGACTTTTTCTGTTTTGAGTTCATGTAGATTTTGTTCATGCTGTCACCATTGTTGTGAATTCACATGAGTAGCTGTAAAGGTATCTGGGGAAACTGTTTCCTTGTGGTCATATACCACCTCTGGCTCTTACAGTCTTTTTGCCCCCTTTTCCACAATGATCCATGAGCTTTGGGTGACAGAAGTTTGAAATCAGAGTCCTATTCCGAGAAAAGCATTATGCAGCCTTTTACTCACCTCATGTTAGCCAGTTGTGCGTCTCTCAGTTAACCACCATCTGCTGCATGAAGAAGTCTCTCTGGTGAGAGTGGAGAAATGTATTAATCTGTGAGTACAAAGTAAGTAATTAAAAGCCAATATAATACTGTGTCAGTTTTGGAGAATAATAGTAGTTTCTCCCCTAAGCCCTGTGATCTATGTAGTAACAGGTTCCTAGGCCTGATATCGGTGTCAGGTAAGGGCTAACTCTTGTGAAGTGTACTTTAAATGCAATCAGAAAGTGTTTGGTTACTATGATAGCATACGTGAAATTATTATACTACTGGGAATATCTTTCCAGGTCAGTTGTTATTATATAGCACATTCACAGCTAGACAAAGTTGATGATTACTTTTCTCTTTTGGTAGCATACCACAGCATTGCACAACACTGTGAAAGCTAGCCAGTAGAGATGAAAACATGAAGTCAATACCACCTTTATTTCTCCTTCTTTGTTCTACTACTCATATAGGTAGTATCATCAGCAACAATGCCTTCCTGTGAAGTTGTGGTCGAAAACCAAGAGCAGGGCACTCACCAGTATTGAGAGTCTATGGAAACCTTAGACAACAGCTTTGAAATAAAGAGTCCATTCCTGCCACTGCCCTTTTTCTTTGCTATTCTATGCCATCTAGAAGGAACAATAGCTCTCTGTTATAGAGTAATTGTTTTAAGTCTCTTTTTACGTTGTATATGTTTATACTTTAAGGAGCTTCTGTGGTGGTAGGTTTCCATATGACATTTTCTAAATGCCTTTAGTATTAGTTATCCCTCCATTTACTACCTCTTCTGCTCTGCCCTACAATTCCCCATCCCATTTAACCCTTCCTATTCCATTATACCCTTTTCCCCTTTAATATCATCGTATTCTATCTTCCCTCCCATAAAGAGCCCTCTCCATAACTGTGTAATAGTTTCCTGATCTCTATCCATTTTCTAATTCAACTGTGCATATCTAAATATTCAAAGTTAAGATCCAATTATGAGAGAAACATGTTATATTTATCTTCCTGAGTCTTAGTTACTTCACGCAGGATTATTGTTTCCACTGCCCTCCATTTACCTGCAAATTTCATTATTTTGATTTAAATACCTGAATAATAGTCTGCTGTATAATATGCCATCCTTGCATTATTCATTCATCTACTGATGAACATCCGGGTTGTTTCCAGTGCTTGGCAATGGACATAGGTGAACAGGTATCTCTGTAGTAGGATCTAGAGGCATTTGGGTGTATGCCCAAGAGTATCATGGGCTCATCATGTAGTAGATCTATTTCTAGTTTTTTGAGAAATGTCCACATGCATTTCCACTGTGACTGAACCAGTCTGCATTCCCAGCAGAGTGGATAAGGGTTCCCCATTTTCCCGCACTCTCATTAGCATTTTCATTTTTTGTTATTTGGATTGCATCCATTCTGACTGGGGTAAGAGGAAATATCAGGTGTTTCTAATTTCAATTCTCTGATAGCTAAAATGTTGAACCTTTAAGAATATATTTCTCAATCATTTTTATTTCATCTTTTGAGAAATCTGTGTTCAATTCCTTGCCCTAATTTTAATTTGCTTGATTTTTGATGTTTAGTTTTTTTTTTCTTTGTATATTTACATACTAACCCTTTGTCAGATGTATAGCTAGCAAATAATTTTGCCATCCCATGGATTGACTCTTTATTCAAATGGTGGTGTCCTTTGATGTACAGAATGCTTTTAGTTTCACAAGAGCCCATTTGTCAATTGTAAATCTTATTGCCTATTCTATCAGGGTCTTGTTGTGAATGTACTTTACTGTGTCTAGAAGTTCTTGTGTATTCCCTACATTTCCTCTATCAGATCAGAGTATCAGGTTTCATAATGAGGTCCTTGATCCATTTAGAACTAAGGGTCTGTTTTTTGTTTTTGTTTCAGTCTTTTTCTTATTTAAAAGTATAAGAAACAATACAAAGACCCACCTGCCTCTGCCTCTTAAGTGTCAGGATTAAAGCTGTGCACCACTCATTCTGTTCACATCCTTTCTCCTTGGGCCTTCCTTGGCCCCATTCCACAGAGGTTGCTGGAGACCACCTGACTAGAGTTGAGTTTTGTGCAATGTGAGACATAGGGATCTAGGTTCATTCTTCTGGATGTAGCTATTCAGTTTGACCAGGGCCATTTTTTGAACATACTATCTTTCTTCTAATGTATGTTTTTGTCTCTGTAAAAAAAGTTGGATGACTATAAGTACGTAGACTTAAATCACAGTCCTCAATTTTATTCCATTGATCTATGTATTTGGTTGTTTTTTTTTTTTTTGATTCAGTATCATGTTGTTTTTATTACAATAGCGCTGTAGTATAATTTGAAACCATGGGTGTTATTGCCCCCAGCATTTCTATTATTGTTTGAGATTGTTTTGGCTATCCTGAGTTTTTTGTGTTTCCATATGAAATTTGAAATTATTTTTTAAATTTCTGTGAAGAATTGTGTTACAGTTTTAATGGGGATTGCAATGACTCTGGAGACTGTTTTGGATAGGCTGTCCATTTTTAAAATATTAATCCCATGAATCCATGAACATGGGACTTCTTTCCATCTTCTGGTTTCTTCTTGAATTGCTTTCTTTGGTGCCTTAAAGTTTTGTACAAGACCTCACTTTCTTGGTAATATTTATTCCAAGATATTTTATGGTATTTGAGGGTATCATGAATGGTATCATGTCCCTGATTTCTTTCTCATTATGTTTGTTGTTATATAGGAAGGCTGACTGGTGTGTGTTGATTTTAGTCCTTCTTTGCTTAATATGCTTATCAGCTCTATGAGATTTCTGGTGGGGTCTTTAGAGTCTTTTATGTATAGAATTTGTAAATGAGGATACATTGACTTTATCCTTTCTAATTTGTATCCCTCTTTTCACCCCCATTTGTCTTACTGATCTAGCTAAGACTTCAAGTACTATACTGAATAGGAATGGAGAGATTTCACATTCTTGTCTTGTTCCTGATTTAAATGGGAATGCCGTTAATTTTTCTACACTGAGTATGATTTTGACTGTTGACTTGTTGTGAATTGATTTATTATGTTGAGATATGTCCCCTGTATCCCTCAGTTCTCCATGACAATAGTCATGAACGGACGTTGGATTTTACCATAAGCCTTTTCTGCATCTAATGAGATGATCATGTGGCTTCTGTCAATGAATCTGTTTATGTGGGGAATTACATCTATTGATTTACTTACATTGAATTACCCCTGCTTCTCTCTAGGATGAAGCTAACTGTATCATTAAGGATAATATTTTTGATATGTTCTTTCATTTAGTTTGTGAGTATTTTAATGAGAAAATGTGTCTATATTCATAATAGAGATTGGTTTGGATACTTTGATACATGGTCTACCTGTAGCTCTGATGAACTGGAACTGCCTATGAAGCACATGCTAGCCCCAGTCTCACAAAAGCCTGTCTGCCTCTGCCTCTTGAGTGCTGGGATTAAAGGTATGTGCTACTTTGTCCAGAAAATTCAGTATTTTAATACATTTAAAATATATCTATAAATAAGACTGATCTTTAAAAATATTTTTAAGTAAAATATACAGTTTTAAAATTAGCATCCTAAATATAGTAATATTGTTTTTGTTTATCTGAAAAAGATGAGATTAAAAATGTTGTAATATCCTAAATATTTTTCTTTTAGTTGAAAAAATTTCTGCAATTTGTTGCAAATTTCAATAAATAGAAGAATTAAAGTTAGTTTATTTTTTGTTTCTTTTCACATGCTTACATGGGAGGGAGGAGAGAAGAAGGGGGAAAGAAGACAGAGAAATTCATGAAATACAAAAATGTATAAAATGAATACACTTTTAGCAATGTGCAAGTCTCTACTTCATGCTCAGATTTATCTAAATATGAGCATTTTTTTCATATAGGCTGAACATTTAAGTAATGGATGTGTCATTGTGGACTGATGGTATATGCTGTGTTTCTAGTTTCACAGGTAAAGAGAAGAAACCCTATCCTCATGACAGGACATCAGCACTTTGGTAGTACTTCACTTTGGCTCAAGGAACCTTGAGTGATGAGGATCTGAAAATCAGTGTCAGATTGCTTAGGTTCAGACACAGCTTTACCTCTTCTATGCTGCATGATCAGGAGATTGGATTGTTGATGTTTAACTTTCACTTATCACTTTGGGAAAAATTTAAAGAACTTTCTTATCTAATTTTGTGTTGAACAAATAAGGAAGGGCTTGTTTGTTAACAGAAAGCATGATTCTATATAAAAACTTTATTTCTATATTTGGCTTTTATGCTTAGGATTCTGAAAAAGAAACAAAAGTATCTAAATCACTTATACTCCTTCTAAGTCCATTGTTTTGGTGGTAGTTGTTCTAATTTTTAATTTGTATTGATTTTTTTCTGATATAAATATACAGCATAATTTAGA
>NW_008333311.1:857046-869960 GCF_000622305.1 Nannospalax galili | reverse complement strand
TATACACAATATGTATATATTTATATATATATATGTAAAATATTACCTATAGAGTCAGATTTGTTTCCCTAAATGTCTTTCATTGTGGATCCATTCACTGGAGATCTATCCACTGGAGTCTGGTTAATCTACAGAGTCCCATCCCTGAGAGATGCTGTCTCTACCCCTCCCAACAGCCATTAGTTGCCAAAAGATACTTATTTTGGGCTGAAATTTCTTATACTCTTCCCCATGTCTATGGTGGGTCTCTGTCTTGTTTACTTGTGCATGTTATCACCATTGCTGTGAGTTTAAATGTGGAACTGACTAGCTGTCTGGAAAACTTTATTTCCTTATGGTCCTCCACCCCTTCTGGCTCTTAAAGTGCCACTCCTGCACCAATAGCGATACTTTGCTGGGCCAGTCATTGATGTTTATTAGAGATATTTGCACGATCATGTTTATTGTTGCTATTTTCACAACAGCTAAGAAATGGAAATAATATAAATGTCTATCAATAGATGAATGGACAATGAAAAACAGTACATTTGCAGAATGGAGTTCTACTCAGTGGTAAAGAAAAACAAAATCATAAAATTTTCAGGTAAATGGATGAAACTAGAAACTCCCATATCAAGTGAAGTAACACAGACTTAAAAAACCAAATGTCATATGTTCTCTCTCATTTGTGGATCTTAGCGCCACATCTTCACATGTGAGTATATATCCTGATGTAACTGCAGGAGCCAGGAAAATGGAAAGGAGCCATGGGGATAAAGGTGAAGAAGGGGTCTGAGAGAGGGGGATAGTTGAGTGGTGTTATCAAATGGAGAATGGGGAAAAGGGGGATATTTTAAGTGGTGAAGGAGTAGGGAGGGTTATACAGGGGAAGTGAGGGAGAGATAAATAACACTTAGTTGATGTGAAAAACCAGAGAGAAATGTATTAATTCAAAGTCCAACTGAAAAATACATTTTATACACACACACACACACACACACACACAAACACACAAATACACACACATGTCTATAGCTGAAGGGTATGTAATAAAAAATACAGTTCTAGGCAGGAGAAACCTCCATTTGGGTTATTTATTGTTCTGGGAATTCCAAGAGACTCCCAAAATAACACAGGTTGTTTCCACAGCCCTCATTTTCCTCCCTGTTGAACTTGAACATAACACCCTATTGCTTAAGATAGGACATACCTCAGACACATGACTTTGAGCAGTTGACCTGGAACTGACCTGGAATTCTCCTCATAGGAGAGTAGGTCTCATGGTATTGGAGAAGAGTTTGTAAGCCACCAAGTCACACAATCAGTTAATGGTTCTACTTCCAATTTTTCGTAAATTGTATTGTATATTTTCCCACTCTCCATTGAAATATCAACCAATATACATAAACATTACTTTACCTTCTAATAATTTTCCTTTTATCTTTAACCTCCTTGTTTTATAGGATTAAAAATTTAACACACTTGGATTTCCCCTATCGCTAAGCTTCTCCTCTGTCTCACACTATAAAAGACAATTATGCCTTTATTGTACTCCTTTACAGTAGATAAATATTCATTTGATTGTCATTTTTGCAAGAGAGACTCAACACTAAAAATGAAATATCAAAGTTCAATTTGTATGAACTTTGAAACATTGAAATAGTTTCCTATTATTCCTGGTCTGAATATAACATCCTGGAAATGCATTTTTGGATTTATATCCAGACTAATCTTTGTTGTTTAGATCTCTCTGATGATTTTCTTAGGAAAGATTTGGAGCAAGTAGACTTACTCATACAGAGATAAGAATTTCATATTTCTGGGGTAACTCTTGGCTCTAAGCATTTATTGCTGTTCCTGTGCCCACATATACAGTCACAGAAAACCACACTGGGCAAATGAATACCAAAAAAATTTTTTAGAAAGGGCATACAAATCACTTTAGGCTCATCTCTAGTCTCAAAGTGTCTTCACTTAGGAAGCCTGGGAGCAATGAGATTCCTTCTTATCATCTCACAAATCAGCACATACATGTGTTGTGGAAAAGCTTGAAACTGATTTTGCCTTTTGCCTTACATACCTATCATGCTGGAATGCAGTGCTTCCTGTTTCTTATCAGAGAGAAAACTATGTAAGTCACATGATTCCCAGAAATCTGGAACTTATCATGCTAATAGGGCATCTGGCCCACTAGATTGTAATAGGATACTAGTCTGCCAGGCTAATAAGGGATCCCATGTGCTGTGTTGATTGGACTATTACCCCTATATAAGCCCATACTTTCCTGCAATAAAGCAGATCTGTGTCACTGAACCTGGTCTCCTGCATCTGAAAGCAGCGATGCTGGCACAGACTCCTCACCAGCCCTGAGGTCCAGACCTGGTGACTGATCAGAGGAACTGAGAGAGCAGGAGAGCGACCATAGCAGGAGGAGAGCAGGCACAGCTAGCGACCACATACGTGCATCTGTAGAACTTGTTAGGAAGGATAGATTTGCTTCTCATTTCTCATGTGTTTGTTTCCTACTAAGAGTACCGGCGTGGTCACATAAAGGTATGAGGAAAGACAGTAAAGTTTACCTGTGTGGATCCAACATTCCTGGATTGAGCAGAAAATGATAAAGCATGTACCAAATGCAAAAAAGGTGATTCATTTCAAGATAAGCATTAAGGAAATATGAAGATAAGCATTGTGGAAATATGACAGAGTTTTTATCAGAGTTTAAACATATGATCCTAAAAAGAGAATGGCAATGAGTAAATGAAACAGAACTTTTTAAAACATTTTATATTTGATGGTGCCGTAATTTTAATAATAAAACTGAAGTTTTTTAGTGGCAATACTGATTTATTTTTTAAACCAGGATAACACCATATTGATTACTTAGTACAAAAAAAAAAAAAAAAAAAAAAAAAAGAAAAACAAAAATGAAATTGCACAGTAAGAGAAAAAATAAATGAAATTGCACAGTAATAGAATCAGGATATAGAATATGTAAATAGTTCTTCCCAAAATGTGTGAAAATAAAGCAGAGAATTGAAAATACATTAATAAAATTCCTTTCACTTGCAGAGTCTCAGATTTACAGAATAAGAAGACTGAAAATTTCCTTGCACCAGTGACTTCATAAAGATACACACTTTTAGACCATATACTATATACTGATGCTAGAGATAGCTATAATGTATATAAGAAATACAGAGAAATAATATATAATAATCAGTGGTTGGAATAATGAACATATCATAGTCTCTCATCAATTATACCAAAAGCTAGAATATCCATAGAACCTAAAATGGGAAATAATTATGGATTTAAAATATTAGATATAAAAAATAGAGTATTTTTCTATTTTAACAAAGTGAGGATATTTTGGCATATTAAAGGATGCTGGTCATTGATCACTAACATGAAACATCTCCTTAACTTAAAAATTATCTGTCCCAGCATAGAATTCCAAGGAAACAGACTCTGAGATGGAAATTTACCTTTAGGAAACATATTACTGAATAATTTCAAAGGTTATGTTTTTTAAACATAGGCCTCAACCAATCTTGTTTGACTCTTTCTTGCTAGAATGGCTGTTTACATTTGTTTTATAATGGGCAAGGGATTCCAGTTTTTTGACTTTATGTTTAAAGTCATTGAAAGAGTCTGCTTTGGGTGAGGCAACCCTCCTCATCTGAGGTTCAGTCCTGGTGAAAGACTTCACCCATACAATTGAATGGATGCTAACATTTTCTACAGCTCGATAAATCACTGGTTCATTCCTAGCTGGATACTTAGGAAACATAACACAAAATCCTCTGCACTAGCTAGAAATAAAATCAAATCAGTGAAGAAAACTCTTCATAAAGCACAGATAAAAGTTTAAAAGAAGTAAGAGGTTGCATAGATTAAAAAAAAAGAAAAGAAAAGAAAAAAAAATCAAGCAAACAAAATAACCATTTTGGCAGTGAATAAAATGAGATTTGATACCAAAATCACTCTGCAACTATTTTAGTTTGAATGGGAAGCATTTCCTACAAGGATATATATTGAATTGAATCCTTCATCTGCCCTTGTGGTGTTACCATAAGAGGTGGTAGGCTTTTTAGAAGCTGAGTCTAGATGCAGCAAAAGTCATGCCTGGGAAGGTGGCACCTGATTCCAGGTTTCCTCCTCCTCTACTTTCATGTCCAACATGATGTCAGCTACACTGTTCTGCCACAGGCTCCCTACTTCAATAATCCGCCTCATCTGGGCTCAAAAATAGCAGGTACAAATAACCATGAAGTGACACCTCTGAAACTTTAAACTGACATAAACCCTCATTCTTTAAGTTATTCACATCAGGTAGTTTGTCATAGAAGTGCAAGACCAGCTAACACAAGACAAAATATATATACTATAAATGGTAGGTAGGCATCTTGTCATTGTTTCTGCTTGTTGTCCTTGGGAAAACAGAAGCACTATACTTCAGGTAAAAACCTACAAATGAACTAAAGATACCTACTGAAATATTTCAGACAAATCTGTGATTTGAGTTTGTTGTAAGGGGACACAAAAGTCTTCTAATAATTTCTTCTTAATGGAGTTATAAGAATTACATATATATATGTGTGTGTGTATCTTTCTATATCTATAGATATCTATATCTATCATCTATTTCTATCACTCTGTCATCTATCATCTATCATCTATCTATAGATGATATAGATAGATCTATCTATCTATATCTATCTATCATCTATCTATCTATCTATCTCTCTACCTATCATCTATCTACCTACCTATTTTATATATACATATATATATATATATATCAGCTATTGATCTTTCTTTGCCTTTAAAACTGGTAGTTTTAATCATTTACCTAATGTGAAAGGAGTAGAATGCCCTAACATTTGTTTGGAGAGCAAAGGAACTACTTCATGAAGTAGGTGGTGACATGCTACCAATGCGAAAATTTGCACCAGAGGGATAATGTTGAAATACTAATATGAGAGTTCATTAGGTATTTATCATCTGCCTCATTCTGTTCTAAAACCTCTATATGCATTAACTCATGTAATACCTATATAGACCTAGGTGCTACTCTGTTTTAATCAATTGAACATTTTATATTATATAGCAACAATTTATGGTAATATATGTATCTTATAAGGAGTTTGAAATATAGAATGGTTACATAATTTGTTAAATGTCACACAGTATTTTGTCAAACCAAGTTTTGATATCTATGACAGTTTCTTAATTACATGCTCTATTTGGAACTGTTTTTTTTTTTGTGTGTGTGTGTGTGTGTCTATATGTGGGTGTGTACTTGTGCTGTGGATGAAGGTGCAGGAATAGACAAGTACATATTGATTAAAATAGCATCTAGCACTATAGCTTCATATTTATAGAAAGTTAATTTATAGCAACAGTATTTATACAATGTTAAACCTTGTTGAGTTGGCGCTTAGCCTTACATCATAACCAAAGTAAGTATAGATATATTTAAATAAAACGATCAGGAGCATAGCAAAAAATAAGCATTAGATGCTCATTGAACTTTAAAGCAAAATAGAGAATCCAGAAATATAAAGATGAAGATAGACATTTTAAAAATGATAAAATACAAACAAGACAAGAAAAAGACAATAATTTTGTTATTAAAATATTTACAATTCAAATAAAAGGTCAAATGTATGCCATAAGAAACTCCTTACAAAAGGTAGAGGCTCTAGAAGAGGTAGAAAAGCCTGCTGAAAGACAATTTAAAAAGGAGTAGAATTCAACTCTCCAAAGCTTGTGAAGAGATTAATATTTTTACATCAAAGTCAAATGACATGCTATTTCTAACCAAAAGTTTGCTTCCCCAAAACAGGGAAAAGAAAAGGAAGGGGGGGGAGTGAGCCCTTTGGATGGCTAAATAAAAAGATGAAAAAAAAGGACTGTAGAGTGCTAATTCAAATGCATTTTTTCCAGATCTTTTTGAATGCCAGTTTTATAATAGTTGTCATAATTAGAATTAAGGCAGCAATCATCATAATCGACATGTATTTTTGATGAAATAGTCATGTTAAAAAAAACAACAACAAAGAAAAGAAGAATATTATTGAGTAGGCATTGCTTGAATAAGTAGAAAAGTATGGACCCAAAATGACCACCCCAATCCAAACAATATATGTATGTCAATTAAAATGAACTAATTCCTATAATTCATTTTAACCCCTTAAAAGCACAGACCAACCAAAACATATGTGCATAAATCATTTTGCCAGTATAATAACAGAACACCCGAGGCTGTGTATTTTAAAAGAAAAGATGTTTATTCATCTTAAAGTCTTAGAGATGGAAATGACAAATAGTACTGCATCAAATCTGGTAACATTCCTTCTAGCCATATCACATTATGGCAGATAGCATTATTGCAGGAACATGAAAGATATTGGAGGGTAAGATGGAATACCTTCAGAAGGACCTATTTTCTGTTTTATAACAGCCATCTTATAAAAACCAAGGCAAAGCCAAGCATAATAGTGGAAGCCAGTAATCCCAGCAGAGCGCAGCATTACCTCTTCCTGAGAGCAGAGCTCCACTGACTCAATGACATTCCACTAGGATCCACCTTTAAAGATTCTGTCACTGCCCAACATTACCATGTCAAGGAGCCAGAATCCAACATATTATGTGATGGGATCTTCACATTTAAACCAAGGCATGAGAGAAAATACACTTTAGTGAATCTATGCCCACGAAAAAAGTAATGAAAGTCCATATGTGAAAGTTCCTCTGCCACTAATTGTGGAAGAAAAATTATGAAAGAATCCATAATAAACATAAAATATAGATAACATGTCAGAGGTCAAGAAAAGAGACAGCAAGACTGAGGAGACAAGAAAAGAATGATATAAGAAGTTTACAACAAGAAACAGTATGTATTAATGGTCCTATTTCAGAGTGTTGGGATAATATAATTAATATGTACAATTTTATATACCATGGAAAAAGTTAGCAATGTGGAATTATAAGCACAATCTACTAATCATTATTAAGAGGTGGAAGTTTTTTATGCTTATCATTTACTTCTTTTGGAGGAGAAAGTTTTGGAAGAGGGTCTCCCTATAGCCCCATTTGGATTGGAACTCCCTATGTAGATTAGGCTGGCCTCCATCTCAGTAGGCAGGCTGTTCTGCTCCTAACTCCTGAGTGATGGGATTAAAGGCATGTGGCACCATACCCTGTTCTCATTTACCTCTTTACACTGTAAGATATTTAAAACTCATTTAATATGGGTTGTGGATGTCATTCAGTGTCAGAGCAGGTGCCCAGCATGTGCAAAGTCCTGGTCCCAATCACCAGCACCATAGTTAATCAATGAAAGTTTTAAGACAAAACAAATTATGCACGCATGCTATAAATTTAATAGAATAAAACTTCTGAAAGTTATCAGTACAGAAGAATTTACTTCTCTGTATTTCTGATATCTTAATTCTGTGCTTTCTTTCTAATGTTTACTAACTGCTTTCAGTCATGCTGAGTTATGGTGAACTGCATTTGGGGAATACAACCAATACAACTTTCTTGTACAGATTTTATACTGATGCTACTTTTTTCCTTTACTACATTTGCTATCCTGGATTTTTATAAAGTTAGGCAAACTAGTTTAAGGTTTAGAAAGTCCTAATTGACTTGTGGATCTGGAATAGGATGGGGCATGTTGAACCTGAGTCTGCAACAAAAGCATTTTCACTGTTATTTGGAATGCACAAATGGAAGGGATGGCCCCAAGAGCAGAATCATGCAGGAAGAAACAAAATAACAAAAATTCTTAGAAAAAAATTATGCTTTTATTTCTAAGAATATACTAAAATATGATTTAGGGAAGTCTGAAATTCATTCCAACCCATCTCATTAAATGCTTTTCTTCAGTGATGTGGCCCATTGTGTTAAAAGAATGGCTTGCCCAGCATTGATTTCTTGACTAGATGAATCATATGTATGTTTTTTCTCCTGGAGTTAATCCATTGCCCATCCCTAGCCCACATTATGATCCAGTTATAGCTGCTCCTGTGTAGCCCATATCCAATGAATGTCCCATTTCCTTCCATATGCCAAAATACTAATATGGATTCAGTTTCTATCTCATTTCCTGTCAAAAATTTATTATTTCTTGAGATTTTTCTATCTCTGGGTAAATAGTTAAATATTTTAAGAAGGTTTTCATTTTCTTCTGGTCCCATCATAGTCATGCTATGGTGTAGATCTGAAGTGATACCAAGAGGTTAACAACCTGAAGACTTTGTCCTTAATGAAAACAGTGTGCAGAGATGGGGCATTGGAGAGCTGACTGGATATGAGGGCTCTGTCTTCATTAGTGACGTGATGGATTCAAAATTGAGCAGACTCTCAGAAGGTGTTGGAATTGTGGAGGCTCAGGCCTTGTTGGAAGAAGGGGGTCACCTTTGAAGGGTGTCTTGACAAACCCTTCCAACTGTCTTTCTTGCCCTCCTCTTCCTGTCTACCAAGGGATGAACTACTTTGCTCCACCACATTCTCTCCACAATGATACATAGCTCTACCTCAACTCCACAGCAATGGGACTGGATGACCATGGATTAAAACCTGTGAAAGCATGAGAAAATAGGTCTTTCCTAATTTAAGCCATTTTTTCTGAAGTTTTTGTCCCCATGATGAAATTAGCACAAGTTCTGGTAGCCTTCATGTGGAAAGCATAACATCAACCCCAAATTTGAAATCAACATTCATATTTGAATCTTCCATCCTTGGGGCATGAATGGGATGATCATGACTTCAAATTAAATGAAATTAATTAAAGCAGTCAGTTCAGTAACTTAGTAAAGCAATACAAAATATATAAGGTGGCTTTATTTTTAATTTTCAGTTTTCAACAAATCAAACAACTCTGATGCTTATTGAGATTATGACTACTACTTTTAAAAAATTATTGTGGAATTTAAATACAAAGCACTACAATGAGCAAGCAATCTTCAAATGGTCTCTATTCTCTTTTATGCTACTTAGTCATTACTTGGTTTGGGATTTGATAATTTTTCAATAGGATTAAATAGATGGAACCAGGAACAGGACTCCTGTTTCCCAATTCTTTCAGTGGAACAGAAGTTGATGCATCATTTGATAAACAGATGTGCTACCTTGGGTTTTAATCTCCTTTTAACAATATCCTGGGTTTAGATTTAGAACTCAAGTAAAACTTCGAATTAGCATTCTTCAGTATGATTGAAATAGAGAAAACCTGGGACCCAACTAACAGTACTATGCTCACATCCTAAATCTCTTCAAACTTTACTGAGGTAGTATGAGTGCAGGAGCGGGTCCCAGGGAAGAAGTTGTCTATGGTGATGCTGGCAGGGTTGTGGTGATACTTAGTAGTCAATTCTCTGATTTAATTCAGCCACAAAGTTCATCTTCATAAGTGAAAAATTAACTCAGAATACATGATTCCCCTAAACTACACTATACAGGAGGAAGAGCAAACTTCTCCATGTGTTGGAGTTGTGTCCTCAGAAAGCAGATCCTCAGATGTTGGTATTTGATACGTAGAATATCAAACAGCCAGTGGAAAGAAGGAAGGAAGCTCAGATCTTAGGCCATAAAGCAATGGCTTCTGTAACTTTTGTGTTTTGCTAGGTTGGGGAAAGGAATGAAATTACAAACTCTTTGTCACCCTTTCTTTCCATGCTAAGTTCCCTTCATCATCTCCCTGCTGAACTGAGTGTTACCTGGATGGAAACTCAGACCACATCCTTGAGGTATCTAAGCTATCAGTAGACACGGTTCAGACCTTACTTTCTACCCTTGATTGTATACACTAAAAATAACAGGTAATACAATAAACCACCACATAGATCAACTGGGTGGTAAAGCGCCCCCTCCACATATTAGTGGTCTTATCGTCTGCTGATATAGGCAGATATTTTTCCTCTTCTTACTGTTGCTCTCTTGCATGAGGATTATATACTCAGGTACCTTCTCATGCAGTAGAGCTCTTCATCTTTCTGGAAGTGCTTCTCCTTTAAGATCTGGAGTTGTTAAGCTTGCAGACACCTGACAAAGGAGGATAGAAACATAAATTCCCAGGTAGGCACTGTTTGTGTTGATAAGAAGAACTACTCTTCCTTTTACTATTTGATTCATGTTTCTTCCTACTGATAACACAAGAGCACATGAAATTCTTTAAATCCCTCACTGCTCCGTCCTAGAGAATGATGCTCCATTTTATTGATGCTGCTCAAATAAAGTACATGCTGGTACATCTTGAACTCTCACCAACAGTAAGGATGAATGACAGCCAAGTAGACCTCCTCAGACTCCACAGACAACATAGTGTACAGATGTGAAATCCTGTAAGCTATGTATCAGGAGACCCCAAAGTAGTCAGGACTAAATATCTGTGTACCCCTAGCATTTATTTGCTAAAATCCTGCAGCTTAGAAGCCTTTTAAAATTTGATGGACAAAATGACATAATTAAATATGGAGCTCTTATTACAATAAAGGAGGCATGAGTGAGGCCACAAGATTTTGAAATAGATTTTTATATCATATTTAGCATCACCATTAGTGGTCTAATAATTAATTTTGTTATATCAGAGCCTTACCCTCAGGACATAATTTAATTATTTCCTTAGTGGTTTCATCAAATACGGGCACACTGGTGATTATTAGTACTTCGATATATTAACTAATTCTTCTTCATTAGTGGGAGAAGGTTCAACACACTCCAATATTTATTTATTTCCACGCATGTTCCCAATAACAATGCTCCTAGCATTTTTCTTAGAGGCTGATTCCTAAATCATTGTAGGACATATCTCCAACCTTTAGTAATATATATTTTAGTAATATATCCTTTAGTAATATATCCAAACTTTAGTAATATCTCCAACCTTTAGTGGATGAGCAAGACCTCCACTTGATCATCCACACTGATTAGCATGTCACCCATATACAGATCAGGCCATTTAGACCTCCTGGAGTTGTTTGACAATAAAAGAGGAGAATTAACATAGAAGTATGTTAACTAATCTCAGCATGTATCTGTTTCATGTGGCAGGCTCTAAACTCCTATAATTTGAGACACGATAGAGGCCACAATTCTTATATCCTTTAGGTCATTAAGGCTGGTCATTTCCATCAGAATATGTTTTTATAAGTTTCCATTTGGTCTGTTCTATTAGAATAGCAGACCCTCACTCCATGTACTAGACTCCCCCCACCCCCAAATCTTTAACACATCTTGCAAGTGAGCCAATTCTAACTTTATTCAGGAACAGCAAAGTATTTACCAGGTGGCCGTGCAAATGCTGTGACTCCCTTTTAATTGAAGCAAGGTCAAAGTATCACATTGATTTTCTGGACTTCATACACCATCATTCGGCAGGTAAATAGACAGTTTAAGTTTTCTGATTACCTGTTTCAATTCAGACTCTGGACTGAGCAGTCCTTGAAATGTTCAGCTTTTTTTCTGCTATTGTAAATCATAGTCTCAACCTGACAGAGATTTATGACTAACAGAAGACACTGACCCATGTTGCCAAAAGCAAGGGGTTAGCCAAGAGTTGTACCACTCAGTCTATAAAAGGACAAAAGAGATTATAAATGATATGGTTACTATTCCTTTCAGACCTGAAATCAAGTATATACTTTAATCAGCTTTTACTGCTGTAACATAGTTCCATAGAATGGATTACTTATAAACAACAGAAAATTTTCCTCACAGTGCAGAGGATGGAAGTCTAAGATCAACACGTCTACATGAATGAGTTATGATGAAAGCTTTTCGGGAAGCTGACTGTTGATTTCCTATAGCCTAACAGCAGAGAAAGAGGTAGCTAGTTTTCCGTCCTCTACTTGTCAGGGCACTGATTTCAACAAGTGCCCCTCTGATTTCAATAAGTGCCCCTTCTTCTTCAATAAGAACCCCTCATGAAAATAAGTCTCCAAAGGCCAGGGCTTAATTATCATTGGCATTAGTATTGAGCATACGAATGGGGGTAAACATGAACATTTAGTTCACTGCAACCCAGTAAAACCAGTATGTACTAAAAGCAGATAAAAATAAAGCAAAATGAAGCAAAACTTCATAGCTACCTTGGAATGGAAGAAAGAGAACCAAGTAGAATTGGATCTGTGAAATGTACCAGAAGCAAGCAAAAGGCCAGCTCTCTTCTTAGGAGCCGTGAGTCATTGATGCATCTCACTGGAAAACTTGTCTCTTCTTATGTCTTTCCTATTCACTTATATGTAATGATGAACAGGGTGAACAGGACTTTTATTTAAAGCTTCCTAATAAATAATACTGGTTTGTATCTGAGCTCAGTGGGTATTTATTTATATTCTTAGAGAAAACTTAAGCCCTTTCAAGTAACTGAAGGGCCATGAATAAATCTATTACATGCTACTTTGCTCCTCTATATCACTAAAGACAAATACACAGAAGAATAATCATAAATCATATTAGTGTGCTAACCTGACAATAGAAATCTGGTGAGACAACAGAAGTGGTGGTCCTCTGAACTGGATTCGTCTATAGTCTTGTTAAAATTCCTTAGAAAGTAAATGCAATTTTATTCTTTTCTTTTCACAGAAAAGTAGTAGGATAACTTTCTAGATGACAGAAGTTAAATATTTCAAAAGTTGCACATTTTTTTTCTTAGAAGTTATAAACCATTGTATTTACATAAAAGTTACTCACCATTTTAGAGTTTGGGGATTGTGTGGGAAGTTGGATGTGAGAGAAGTGTTACAATCAGGTGAGAAAAATTCATATAAACATTCTCGCATATTTAACTCAACATGGAATATGTGACAACAAATGTGGAAATGGAATGCAATTTGCACTGTCTTTTCCTTATATGTGAAGAAAAAGAAGATAACATTTAACAGCTATGTTGGACAAACTGTGTTCCTTTTTCTTTTTTTTTT
>NW_008333311.1:847729-857023 GCF_000622305.1 Nannospalax galili | reverse complement strand
TTTTGGTCTTTTCGAGACAGGGTCTCCCTGTAGCCCCAGCTGTCCTGGAACTCACTATGTAGACCAGGCTGGCCTTGAACTCACAGAGATCAGCCTGCCGCTGCCTCCCAAGTGCTGGGATTAAAGGTGTGCACCACTGTGTTCTTACTTGAACAATTACAACAGCTAGTCTTAGTCAGCCTATTTAGAGCCACTCCCTTAAAAAAGATCAGCTCCCTCTCACCCAACAGTAATCAGCTGCCAATAGTTCTTCAGCTAATATTAGTGCCCATTTTCCCATTTCTCCAGTTTTGTGCTGTTTTTTTGTTTTGTCTGTTTGAATTTGCACGGGTCTTGTGCATGTTGTCACAATTGCTTTAAGTTTATATAAGCAAGATCCTAGGAGCCTGATTCTGTTTCCATATGGTGATATACTTCATCCCCTGACTGTTACAATCTTTCTGCCTCCTCTTCTGCAGTGGTCCCTGAGCCCTGGGTGGGTGGAGTTTAACACAGGAGTCTGCAGAATTTTATTCTCTATGCTTTCGCCATTTGTGGCCTTTTGGGTTCATTGCCTTCTATTGTAGGAAGGAGCTTCATTGATGAGAGTTGAGAGATTCATTAGTATTCTCTCTATGCCTTTTTGCATTATGTTTCATGAGCCTTAGGTATAAAGGTTCCATTGTAGATGTGACACTTAGGGTTGGGCATTTCACAGACACTTATTCTTTGTGTGTGACCAATTGTGGAACTCTGTAATAGTCTCTGTCTGCTGCAAAAGAAGCTTCTTTGATGAGTGGTGACTGGCATATTTGACTAGACCCCAGTGAATGAACATCTGGGTACACTAACTTAACTTCATAGGCCTTAACATAAAAGACAAAATGCATGAAAACTGGCAAAGTCAGGGGTGCTGGTGTTGGAAAGGAATGGATCATGGATGGTTTATAAAGATGATTAAAGTGACTTGTATGAACTACACAAAAATTCAACTAAATTTTTAAATTAAAAAAAAGTTATTTCTAATATAATATGTTGGTGCTTTTCAGTATATGGTACATATACAAATACAAATATACATATATTTGTATTTAATAATACAAAATAATGGAAAAATTATACATATAATAATAATTATGTATATAATTTTTCCATCAATTTGTAATTTCCATGGGTCCAGGTATTTTTGAATGTGTTTGTCCTACATTTTATGCAAGACTGAAATGAATGGCCTGACATGTAGAGGACAAAGAGCTAGCTGGTTCTTTCTCTGCTGTGTGAGGAGGCTACAGGAAGTCAACTCTTAGCTTCATGGAAAGGGCTTTCATCAGAACCCAGTCATGCAGGCACAATGCTCTTAGGCTTCCACTGTCCACACATACAAAAAAAAAAATCACAATAATCCTTATACCCTAGGCTATCAGGCAGCTTTTCATGAATGAAGAGACTTGAGAAATATTTTTGAATTATCTGTGCTTGCAGATGCTCTTAAGCCATAGAGAAAATTATTTAATAGGGAATTTATATCCCATAAAGGATTGTGCAGCCAAGAAGCCAGATTGCATGGCTGACCATGATGTAGGTAAAATCCAAACAAAATAACATTTGTGTAGAGCGCCTTCAAGTTACTGGATACTGACTGTATTTCAGTCCCTCTTTACAGGTGTGTTCTGTCTGAGGAACATAGACAAATCTCATGTGGCCCATCATCAGAGAAAAATAAAGACTACATGAATAATTCAGTTTTAAAGAAATCTTTTAAAATTATCTCTTCCTCAGAAGCCATTGATTGTATGTTGTTCTTCAAATAGAAGCACTGTGAAATTTTCCCCATCCAAATTGGCATGTCAAATGATACTGTCATTATGAAAGTAATTTTAGGCAACATTTTGTTGAGATTTTATGAGTATAGATTCCCTGTCATGTCCTGAGGAAATTATTTAGTGACAGCCATCCTTGTCCTCTGGCTCTTACCACCTTTCTACCCTCTCCTTTGTGATGCTCCCTGAGCTTTGGGTATAGGGGTTGCATTATACATGTATCAAATAGGAAGCCTCCCTCTGGTCAAATATTCTCTGCACTTGTTGTCAGGTAGCTCAAGGTCACTTCATCTCTGAATTTTGACCAATTGTTGAACTTTATAAAAGTCTCTACCTGTTGCAACATGAAGCTTCCTTGATAATTGGTGAGATTCATATGTATCTTAAATATAAAGATATACACAATATAATAAGAAGTCTTTGATTTAGGAAAGTAACAATACTGGGTTATGCTCTTGGATCAGTGACCTCTTCAACCATGTATATTTTGCCTATGTTAATAGTGCCAGGCATGGACTACCTCTTATTGGGTGGTCCTAAAGTTCAGTTGGAAAGCTGCTGGCTATTTTCAAGATAAAAGTGCCTATTGCACTGATGAATACTTTGCTGGGCTGAATGGTGGACATATACCACAATATAGTGGTGACTGAGCAAAGACAGCCTGATTGCTAATGTCCTTTAAAACCAATAGTGGGACTGATCTGTTCTGAGAACTTGTTACTTCCAAGTACTCTTGGAACTCTTATTAAAAAAAAATGCTTGCTCAACTGTATTTATTGAAACAGAAAAGCCAGCATGAGATGGGAAAGAAGAGGAACTTGTCTTATCAGAGAAGGGTTTTCCATTTTTAAAAAAGTTATTGGCTATTAGGATTTTCATAGAATATACTTTGAATGTGTTTAGATAGTCTCCCTTATCCACACCTCCTATTACTGCTTCTTCTCCCAATTTAAATGTACTCTACTATATTTATAATATGAAATAGAAATCCTAATATGTGTCCCCAAATTTCCTTCATTGTGGGTCCCATCACTGGAACCTGGTTAGCCTCCCATTCCTGTAAGAGACTGTCTTTCCCCTTCCCAGCAGTCATCAGTTTCCAAAAGTTCCTTAGGTTGGGATTTCTTACCTAATTCTCCATGTGTATGTTGGGATTTTGTCTGGTTTGAAGTTGCATGGGACATGTGGATGTTATCAACATTGCTATGAGTTCATATGTGTAATTGACCAGCTATCTGAAATACTCTGTTTTCTTGTCGTTATCTACCACTGCTTGCTCTTACAATCTTTCTGCTTTGCTCTTTCACAATGATTCCTGAGCCTTGAAAGGCAGAAGTTTAAAATAGGTGTCCTATTCAGGGATAAGCACTCTGCACTCTATTGACCTCTGAACATTGACCAGTTGTGAGTTTTTGTGTTTATCACCACCTGCTGCATCAGGAAACTTCTCTGATGAGAGTTGAGAGATGCATTCATCTTATGTGCAGAGGCTGAGTTGAAGATGTGTCACTTGGGGTTAAGTATTTCACAGACACATCTCTGTGTTTGACCAGTTTTGGAACTCTGTATTCATCTCCAACTTTTTGCAAAAGGAAGCTTCTTTGATGAGTGGTGAGAGGTATACTTAACTGTAATTTGAGGATGCATATTTAGAATAAAGTAAGAAGTATTTGGCCTAGAGATGTGGCAAAAGTAGTTTTTTTTTTAAGGATCTATGGCCATTATCAATAGTTTCCTGGGAGAGTCATTGCTGTTCTTAGGCTTTATAGCTGGGTGGGACCATTGGTTGGTTTTCTCCCTTTGCAGCTTACATAACACCCTCTAATAAGATGAGAGCTAGGTCTTCAAGGAGGAAGGTTCCAAGTCAGTTTCAGTTCAGTTGCTCGAAATCCTGTGTCTGAAGTATGACTTGTCTTCAGCAATAGGGTCTTATCTTCAAATTCTGGAAGACAATATAGGGCTGTGGTATTTGAATCTCTTGGACTACCCTGACCAACAATTCAAAGAGAGGTTTCTCTCCTTCTTGTATTTTAATTACATATTATGTATATATATATATATATATATATATATATATATATATAAAACTATACCAATATATATTTGTAGTTACATCTGGCTATATAATCAAATCTAAGGATTTGGAGCTAAGATCCTGTTGAGTCTTTGTTACTTCACTTAGCAAAACAGTTTCTATTTCCATCTATCTGAAAATTACATGATTTGTTTTTCCTTACTACTGAGTAGAATTCCATTGTGTAAATGTACCACATTTTTGTCGTCCATTCATCAGTTGAGGGACATTTAGTATTTCCATTTCTTAGCTATTGTGAAAAGAACAGCAACAAACCTGGCTGTGCATGTATCTCTGTAGTAGGATGACACTTTTGATTTTATGCAGAGTGGAATAACCAGAACATGTGGTAGATTCATTTTTGTTTTTAAAGAGTTCTCCATACTGATTTCCACAGTGGCTGCACTAGTTTTCAGTTACACCAACAGTGGATGAGGGTTCCTCTTTTGCTCATCCTTGCTGGCATTTGTTCTCTTTATCTGAGCCATTCTGACTGGGGTTAGGTGAAAGCTTAAAGTAGTTTTGATTTGTACTTTCCTAGTTACTGATAATGTTGAACACTTTTTAAGGTGTATTTTAGCCTTTTTATATCTTTTGAGAAGTGTCTGTTCAGATCCATAGCCCATTTTCAAACTGGGTCATTTGTTTTCTTGATTCTTTGTTTTTTGAATATTTTTATATTCTAGCTATTAATCCTCTCTCAGATGTATAGCTGGTGAAGATTTTCTAACATTCTGTGGCCTTCTGCTTCACTCGCTTGATTCTTTCTTTTGCTGAACACTACCATTTTAGTTTAATGAGGTTCCACTTGTCAATTGTTGACCTTAATTCCTAAGCAACTGATATCTGATTTAGAAAGTCCTTTCCTGTACTCATAACTTGAAGGGTACTGTGAATGTTTTCTCCCAATAGTTCCAGAGTTTGAGATTCACATTAAGATCTTTGATCCATTTGGAGTTAATTTTTGTACAGGGTGATAGATATTGGCCCTATTTCTTTCTTATAAACATGAAGATCCAATTATTGCTTTCTAACAATAATGAACAGTAATCTGCTTACATCATAATGGGATTCTCACTGTTTCATTTTAATTGAGTTGAAAAAATATGTAATAGTCAGATCTCCCTAGAGGGAAAAAAACAATTGAATGGACATATAACAATAATGGATTTATTAGATTTGCTTATAGCATAAGGTCTGGATAGTCCAACAATGACTATCTCATACTGAAGAAGCAGAGCTCATTATAGACCCTCCATCCACATGGCTAGATAGCTAGCTCAACAGTCCCAATATGGTACTGAAGGCCTGGAAGATTCCTGGAGAGCCCTGGTTTTCAGTTTATGTTGGAAGGCAGAAGAATTTGATTTCTGATATAAGTGGAGGATGGCCGCAGCAGTACCAACAACATGGTGAATGAACTCAACCAGTAAGAGTGAAGACAAGCAGGCAAAAAACAGTTTCCTCAAACTGCCTTGTATCTGGGCCTCTGAAGGAAGAGTAGATATTCTTTTTTTCAGTTAATCTAACCAAGGAAATCATTCATCCTTGTGCTTAAAGACTTTTCACATGATTGCTTTTATACAGGTTTAATAGGTAGGCCCAGAAAAAAATCTTTGTTACTATGAATTACAGAAGCTTCCTATTTAGGAAAATTACCTTGTGAGAAGGATTAGTTCCCAGAGGTTAAAGCTGGTATCAACTTATTCCACTGAGCTTCTTCTGACCTGTCAACTGCATCCTTGTTTAACTCTGAACAGAAGGGTGATAGTGGTGATAGTGAAGGCCCTTTTGGAGTCATCTATTCTTATTTTTCATTAAACTGAGATATTTTCTTTTCATTTTTGATTGAATCTGGGTGTTGGAGTTAGGTATAAAGTTTTTGTTTGTCAGGGTCGATAAGCAAGTTATATATCCAAGTTAGAGGAATTTGCATTATAAGATCCTTCTCAGGAAAGGTATAGACATTTTCTCACAGAACATTTAACTACAACAAAAATCTCCCTCTGCTCCTACCCATAGCCATGATTTGGATCTAAGATCCAGCTGCTTATTATTCATTCCAGAAGACCCATCTTCTGTCCAGGGCTGTGATTCTGTCTACCTGTTTCGAGTCAGGGTCTCTTAGTCACAGTTGCCTAGAATGGCTAGTCAGCAAACCCTAGGGATTCACTTGTCTATGTTTGCTCAATAATAGGATACGTCACCATGTCCAAGTTTGTATTTGTTTGTTTGCTACTTTGTTTTCACATGTGTTTGCTCTATTGAACGCAGGTCCTCAAGCATCCAATATAAGCACTTTATCAACTGAGCTGTCCCCCAGCCTCCAACTCTCTTTCTCCTCTTTCTCCCCCTCCTCCTTCTACTTCTCCTTCTTTTTCTTCAAATGGTATGTCATAATCTACCTTCAAATTGACTGACTTTCATTTACATTGTACTCTCAAACTTATCCAGTAATTTTCTATATTTTAAGCAATACATTCTAAGTTTTCTATTCTTCTTCTAGTATTTCTTAGATGGTATGGAATATATTTCTTTAGATATTGAAAATAAATAATGACAATTTAATATTTTTACCACCATTTCAGTCACGCTGGCTTTCATTTTGAGTTCTATTAACTTTTTCATTGCCAATTAAAAACATATTCATATTATTTAAATATTGTCATTTAAAGATCTAGTGTTTTAGAGTGGGGTATGATAGTACAAACCTGTGATCCCTGGACTTGAGACAGGGTAGCAGGGGGGCTGGAAGTTCAAAGCCAGTCTTGCCTGCATAGTGATTTTGAGGTCAGCCTGATCTGGGCAACAGAAGACTCTTTTTCAAAAGATAAATAATTAAAAATTACTAAATAACTAGCACTCTAAATGTTGTAAGTTTTATGTTGGGAGAAATGCTGGGGTGTTGGTTTGAAGTGTTAAAACATTGTTAACTATTAGTTAACTTATTATTAGTGTAATCAATTTGCAAACTACTTTGTCAACCTATTAGCACTACAAATCTGGTTTCACTTTTAAAAACAAATTATCTTGCAATGTAATAGGTTTCCATATGGGGTTGTCATAAACTTTCATTTTGCCTGACCCCCTGCCACTCTTGCCTGCCCTTCAGCTCTCTACGGCCCCTCCCATTACTCCTCCCTTTCACGTCAAGTACCCCCATCCACAAATCTTATTTCACTTTTTTGAAACCAAAACGATGTCCTGATGTTTTTGTGCCGTGACCCTACCTACTGGAAGAGTCAGCATTAGGTAGGAAAGATTTGGGGCATTGTCGCGAGCCGGGACTCTGTCCAGCAGAGTCCAGGAAAGACGACACAGACACCAAGGTGAGGTTCAAGCTTCTGTTTCTTTTTCTTCCTTTATTCTCTCTTATAGTCTCTTCATTATCTCACCCACTATGATGCTGCTCGTTCGTTCTATTACACACTTCAGCTCTTTATATAGCGTTTCCAACAGCCCTCCCCCCAGCCGGGACCAATCAGGGCTCACACACGTGCAGCGGCCAGGCAGAGTGCAGCTCGTTAGCCACGTAGCCAGATCATCAGGCTGGCAACACCTGTTCGGGCTCACCATGCTTCAGAGTTGGAGTAAACAAGCGGGAATCAGGAGCCTTGGCAATCAGCCAAGAGTTGAAGTAAACAGCACAAGGTTTGGCAGCCAGCCAGGGCGCCATCTTTGGCTGGCTCGGCTGTGCTCGCTTCCCACAGGGCATAGAATTCAGGCATCATTTCTCGTGTTTTTTGGCAGTTGAAGCTCAGTGGCTGTTGATGCCCAGGTTTCTTTCTATAATCTGTTTATTTTGGCTATAAAGGAGATTGATTTCATGTTATTATTTTAGCTATGAATTCAGGTAAATTCATAACATTCTGGTTTTACCATTTCAAAGGCATATATTTTAATGTTCATTATCTGTGCTTAACATCTAAATAGTTTCTATGTACAAATATATTTTGCTTATATATATTTGTTTTAATCAGTTTTTCATCATTTTACAATGGTATAAATGCTCTGCTAAGGAAAACAAGTGTGAGACAGGAACAAAACAAGCATTTCAAGGTTATTTTGACACTTTTTTTTCCATCTTACCAGGCATTCCCCCACACCCCATCCTCAACATAGAATTTATACCTCTCCTTGGATGCACTTGAGTTTTATATATTGGTATTTTCTTAACTCTCTTCTGTTTTAGTCTTAGAAATTTTCTTCTTTAATTTTTCATATGAAAGAGATAGACACTGCTCATTTGTTCCCTCCCTCCCTCCCTCCCTTCCTTTCTTCCTTTGTATTGGTGATTAATCCCAGGGCCTCTCATCTGTTAGAAAAGTACTAGAAAAATTTTATTGCTATCCTTGAAAGATGCATATTTTCAGATTATAATAAACATTGTGAGGTATCAATTTAGCTTGATTCAATGCTCCCTATTTTTTCTTATTTTATGAGGATAATCCCTGGAGAAAATCAATCAAAGAAGGATTCTTTATGTTAAAGATCTGAATATACATATTAGAATGCATTTATTATAAACTCTTAACTGATAATTATATGAATATAAATTTATTTCAAAGTTCTTACCTAATTTTTCATATTTACTTTTTATTGCAGTGTAGCTCTTCTGAATCTTATAGCTGGATTATTATTTTTGTTAATAATACATAATTATTCACCCTCAAAGATTAAAAAAAATTATTGCCTTTCATCCTCTGTGTAAACATATACTATAACATTGATAGACCTAGATTTTGTTTTTCTATTCACATTGGAAGGCTCTTACCTTTTTTTTTTTTTTATAGTTAGCCATCATGCTGCAAGATATGTCCTTTTATCATTTGTTTTAAACTTTATTTTTGGTTTTAATGTAATTATATATTTTTGCTTTCATTTTACTATTCCTTTTTGTTGCATTCTGCATGTTAGTCTGAAGTGACTTATGTTTTTCTACCGAGATAGCTGCTTTGCACGGTTGTCCTGGTTGGTCCTGTCTTACCTTCCTGTCTGCCTCCTAGTAAAAATGCTTAGTTCATGCTATTCCTCCATAACTTATGACACCATCTTAAATTTTTTTATTTATTATTTTTATTTTATGTGTATGCACGTATTGCCTGCATGTAGGTAAATGCACCTGTGTACCCATGTTGTGCAATGCCCACGAGGTCAGAAGAGGCTGTCGGATACCCTGGGACTGGAGTTATGAACAGTTGTTAGCTGCCATGTGGGTGCTGGGATACAAACCAGGTCTTCTGCAAGAACAGTCAGTGTTCTTAACTGCTGAGCGATCTTTCCAGCCCTGTGATACCATTTTATGTTAGCAGTGAATAAGTTGTGTCTTTTTTAGTAAGACACAATGAAGTATAAACAGATGTGATTTAAGGCTATTACTTTACAAATTTTAATTAGTGCCTTTGAGTCATTTTGAAAAAT
>NW_008333311.1:842462-847715 GCF_000622305.1 Nannospalax galili | reverse complement strand
AATTTCTTGTTACAGAGATGTCATTATTTATAGTATTGTAATAGAGTGTATTTTCTAGCATGGAAATAGTGACTTCCAAGATACCTGCAGAGAAGTGTAATTGAAAAGGAGCTAGCATTTTCTAGAACTATACACATCTTTCTCATGAGAATTGTGGGAAAGACATGAGTCCATTTCAGTTTGTAATCCAAGCAATTGCCTTAAACTGTGAAACTTCAATTTCATTTTATAGTCTTCACACTGTGATGGCAAGTGGCTGCTTGAGTATGCTATGCTTTCCTGAGCATGACACCATTTGGCCAGTAAAGTGAGTGTGCCTTCTATCCTTGATGGATGCAGTGTCTCAAACCTTGATAGAACAATTGCCATAAAAGTCTGTTAGGACCATTGTGCATAAAGAAGATTTTATTTCTCCTAATAAATGCTTAAATACATTAACACAAATAATTCGTTTAAATAAAAGTAATAACATATAATTCTAGACATTTGTAAATTGTTACTTAAAGTTTTAGGTTCCACTTTTGCTTTTTGTTTTTATTTTCATAAAATGACCTGTTTTAGTATTTTTATTTCAAAGATTTGTAGTGATATTAATTTTTCTATAATAAAATGTACATTTTTACAGACCCAGAAATAATATAAGAGGAGCTGAACCTCCAATAATCTATTGTAATATCTGTCTATGATGGAGTATTGATGCATGCTCATCTACATTTTCCATAGTAAGTTTTCTACTGTATGTCTTAAACAAGAAGCAGAAAATTTTAAAAGCATCATGTTTTGTTGTTGTTGTTGTTTGCTTGTTTTTTGAGGCAAGGTCTCCTTGTGACCACAGCTGGATTGGCCCCCACACTGTAACCAGGCTGGCCTCCATCACACACAGATCCTCCTGCCTCTGTCTCCAAAGTGCTAGGACTAAACGTGTGCAATGTGGGCCACCACCATCATCCAGAGCTTCAGGTTTTTATGTCATTGTATGTAGCTACAATCATATCAATGCCAGTTTGAATCTCTTAGGAAAAGTAAGTACATGCATAATATCCTGTGCTGTTGTAGTCTAGAACAAAGGTAGGACAAAACCCACAAAATGTCATTTGGCTCCTTAAATGTACAAAGATAAGAGTATTTGTGGTAGACTTTTTAAAAGTGGTTGAGGTTTGATGACTATTACCAAATTGAAATAGTGAATAGGAAAAACACAGTGAAGGCTAGAGAGATGGATGAGCAGTTAAGAAGACTTCTGCTCTTATGGAGAACCTGGTTTGATTCCCAGCACCCACATGGAAGCTAGCAGTTGTCAGTTCCAGGGGATTCAACAACTGCTTCTGACCTCCGTGGGCATTGCACAACATGGGTGCACTAACAAACATTCAGGCAAAACACTCATACTCATAAAATAAAAAGAATAAAGTATTCAAAATATACACAATGAAGGTACGCAAAAACTATTTAGATTTACATGCATTTAAAAGTAATTGCTTCTAAGCTATATAAATGAATATTAAAATATGATAATATGATAGTAGTAACATACACAAAGGCCCAAGAAGCCAGCAAGTATGGACAAGAGCTTATAGAGGAAACAATTAAATAGAAAACATTGAGGTGAACTAAACAATGAGTTGAGGTTGATTGATTCAATCATATATCATATATGTGAGCTAGAAATTCAATACAATATTAAATGATGGGCTGGAGAGATGGCTCAGTGGTTAAAAGCACCGATTCCTCTTGCAGAGGATCTCCCACATAATGGCTAAAAACTGTCCATAACTTCAGTTCCAGGGGAATCCGACACCTTCTTCTGACCTCCAAGGGCATTGCATGACCCAGGTGCAGTTACACACATGCAGGCAATACTTACGCACATAAAATAAAACTAATAAAAAATATTTAAAAAAATATATTAAATGAATTTTGGTTAGTACAACCTTACTCAATGTTATATTTTTTGTTTGTTTCTGTGAAAATTTCAAAGCTGGTTTTAGAAAGAAATGAGTCAGACAAGAAGTATATAAGATATTCTATAGTGGCTGTAATTTTTAATACAAAGGTGATAAGATAGTAAAAAAATTGTTAAGATAATATGGCTGTAATTTTTAATACAAAGGTGATAAGATAGTAAAAAAATTGTTAAGATAATATGGCAAAGATCAAAAGGCAAACTGATTCAGAAAACAACTTATTGATATTTGTCATCCTTGATTATGACAAATTTGACATAGCACCATGAAAACTTAAATTCTTTTCAGTGCACTTTGCTAGATCACTTGTACATACATATGAGTGAATTGGTAACAACATTTTATCTCTTAACCTTACACCATATGTGAGCAGTAAATTTTTACATGGAGAAGACATAATCACACATATTCTCTCTCTCAGTCTCTTTCTCTCTCTCTATCTCTCTCATACAAACACAACTTTGTCCCTTGAAAATATGTAGAAATGTGCCACCTGAACTTCTGCAAAGGAAGGCTTTTCAAAGAGCACTGGCTTCTACCCACCATACATTCTAATTTGCTTTCTGTTGCTGCAACAGACAACTTTGAAGAAAAAATGAGTTTCTTGAGCTTACAGGTCACAGTCAATCATCAAGAGAAGCCAAGGCAGTATCTTGAGGCAGGAACTTGGAGGTAGAAACTACTGGCTTGCTTAAAAGTTTATGTTTAGTTACCTTTCCTCTAAAGCCCAGGCCCAATTGCCCAGGAATGGTATGACCCACAGTGGGCTTCCACCAACCCCACAGATAGCAATTAAGATATGCTCCTCAGACATGCCCAAAGACAATCTGATAGGGAAAATCCCTCAACTGAAATTCCCTCTTCCTGGATAATTCAAGTAGATAAATGAAGCTAACCATGACATCACAGGAAAAGAAATTCATATGCTAGGGTATATTAAAATGAAGAATACCCGTTATTCAAAAGATGGCTAAGAGTGAGAAATCTCAAATTGCAAAAGTGGAAGAAGACATTTACCCTACATATTTAACAAAAAAATCCATAATCAGAAAAGACTACTAGGAAGGAGATAGTATCTTTCAATGAGCAAAAGACTTAGATATGCACTCACTACGGGGAACATCCACGAATCTAATATATGTATATATTAAATGACATCATCATTCATTAGACATGTAGTTAATATGAACTATAGACCAAAATTAAGAGATGTCTGGTGGCATAAAAGATCTAGAGAAACAATTATGGTGGCATCTCTTAATGATAAATGTTGGCACAACCATTTTGCAAAAGCCTTTTGTAGTAAGAATAAAGCTCAAAAATTGCCCATCCCATAATCAGCAGTCCTATGTTCATTCATATGAGCAAAAATTCATTTGTATGCTCATCTAAGAGTAATATTTATAACTGTTACAAGGTGAAAAATTAAATAACAATATACATAAGAATGTATGACTGTATTTTCATACAGTCATGATTGTTTATATATACATAATTTTATGTACTAGTACATAACTATGCTCAAGTTACACATGCATATGCATAACTGCAAATTAATAATTATTATGTTTAATAAGATAAATGAATAGCACAAATATTATTTATAACAAAATAAATAAAATTAAAATGAGTATAGTGTGTAAAATTCCCCAAATTAAACAAAACATATGCATCTGTTATAATAATAGTGGTGTTCTGCTGGTGCCAGCCGGCCAAGACGGGCAGTACCTGAAAGGGGGAGTGAGTATTGAAAGAAAAAACAAGGGACAGAAAAGATACTTGGGAGGACTGTCAGTAGAGACTGCAGCCACAGTTTATTTCAGCTCTGCCTTTTTATACAGAAGAACTCAATTAGTTTCAACAGCTGTTTTTCCCACCTGTATCTGAGGGTCAAGGAGCAGTCAAATACTTGTTTTGTGAGCTCCACCATATAAACACATTCCTCCTGATTTGGCAGATTAGGTACTGGTGTGCAAAACACAAACTCAGTAAACAAGCCTGCCACAGCTTATGTACATAATGGATTAATAGCTCCCAACATCTCCCCCTTCTTTATTTTTTATAACCCCAGATTATGCTATATCCAGGACAGAAGGACCGTGCCTGTCTTAGGTTGTCTTCTGCTAGAACAAAGCCTTATCCATCATTGATCTGCCAGAGCAAAGCCTTACCCATCATTGGCATGTAGCTTCCATCAGCTACGCCCTGTCTTAGGTTGACTTTCTCCTGGCCTCTGTTAGGGGAAGGATGCAATCTCATATCATACACAGCTGCCTTGACTTGCCACAGGATTTCATAAATAACTTTACTGCCACCAGATGAAAATAAAGACAGGAGGAAAAGCATGCCAAGTCCCACTAAACCATACACAATGGAAGTGATAAAGGACCATGATGGTAAGGTGGCTCTCCACCGTTTTGGAATATCTACCACTGCTTACAGGGTGGAAATGCGGAGAAATTTTTTTTTTCTATTATCTCTTGGCAATAACACTTTGACATTGGTACAATATCCACTTTGTCCCATAAGCACACAGTCATCTACTTGTACATACCCGGACATATTATTTTTAACAAAAAATATAGGCAACCCACTTCCCAATCCAAAATAATAAAAATTCATCGGCTCTTGCATCATCAGGCATTTTAAAGCAGGCTTGAGCAATTAACCAAGAGTCATTCACAGTCACTACTATCTCTTTTTCCTCCCATATCGTGGGGTGCAATATCATGGATCAGGAACATAAGTCCAGTATAACTCAGCCAAGATCACTTGCGGGATCATCATCAGCCACGTTTGTCGCCTCATCATTCTTTTCTACTTTTTCTTTGGCGCTCATTCGGTGAACCTCACCAGCCTTTCTGGCAGCCACCTGGCTCCATCTGCGTCCTGCAGAAAAACGCAAACATGCCCTCTTCCCCAAATCAATACAGGTTCGGGGCGATTCCATTGTCCAGTTAAAGGATCCTTCCACCTGACCTGGGCGTAGGTATCCAGTGACTGAGGATGCCACATTCTATCTGCTGCAGAGCAGTCATTTTTATCCAAATTCAAAAAGTTTAAAATGAAAAGAGTATGATGTAAAAGATTATTTGGTGTCTGGGGATATAACTCCCCATTTTTTATTTTTTGTAATTGTGTTTTTAAAGCACCATGAGCTCTTTCCACTATACCTTGTCCTTGTGGGTTATATGGTATCCCAATTTTATGTTCAATGCCCAATTGCAAACAGAAACGTTGGAACCGCTGACTGGTACAGCCAGAGCCATTATCTGTTTTTATAACGTTA
>NW_008333311.1:840087-842420 GCF_000622305.1 Nannospalax galili | reverse complement strand
TTTTCTCAAACTTTGGCTATTTTGGTGATGAATGGCATGAGAATTTGTAGCTTGCTCTACCTGAGTCAATCCTATAAGCTGAGTGGCTTTATCCAGCAAGGCATTCCCCAAAGCTAATGGCCCAGGAAGACCACTATGCACTCTGAGATGTCCTATATAGCAAGGATATTTTCTAGATTTAATACTGTTTAGCACTTGTCTTAACAGTGAACAAATTTGAACATTTCTAGTTTCAATAAAAGGTACTGTTTCAATTTCCTGTAGAGCTCGAGCTACATAATGACTATCTGTATAGAGATTGAAGGGTGTTGAGGCCAGAAGCTGGAACACTGCAGCTACAGTGCGAAGTTCCACTACCTGTGCTGAAGCAGGGGGAGTTTGAAAAGAATAACTTTGCCCATAAATCACATAAGCTGCGTGTCCATTAGAAGAACCATCAGTAAATACCAACATAGCCTGGGTAAAGGAGGCAGTAGGACCATACTGAGCAGAGGCAGTCCTTAGTTCCTTAAGCTGCTTAAAAGGCACAGGCGCATGAGACTGCACCCTGTTGCCCTGCTGATCAACTTTCTCAGAAACTGGGAAGACCTGAAATCCATGCACTGACTCTCCTCACTCTACCGTGGCCCCAATGGCCTGTTGTAGTGGGTACCAGATTCCTGCCGAAGGCTCCTGAGCCATGGCAATCATGGGAGGTGCAACAGCCTTCGGTGGCCTCAGAGGAGGAGGCTCTAATCCTACCATGATAGAGGGTGTTGGGGTGGTCCTAATTCTTTTCTCTTTGTTCTTTAACATTTCCTTCTTCACAGCGTCTAACTCTGCCCTTAATTGCTTAATTTCCCAGTGATCAGGCAAAGCAATTAAAGGTGGACACTTCTCCTGATCATACTCAACTGTCTCTTCACCTAGGGCAGACTCATCCTCAGGGTGAAGAGATCCCTCTTCTAGCCCCAGATGGGGGTCCTCATAAAAGGGTGGCAAGGCTAATGGAGGTGGCTCTGGTGGAGCAGAAGGTTTGGTTTCACTTTAATCCCAGCCGTGGCTTATCGATTCTCCTCTTTAGTCTCAGCCTTTGCTCCTAGGGCCCCAAGCATATTCCTTACAAAAACTGAGTGACTGTTTGCTTGCCCCATCTTCTCCCAAGATAAATACTCACCGCTCCCCAATCTTACCGAGTGCACTCACTTCACTTCTCCAGCGGTGGGTGTCCATCACTTTTTCCCCTACTTTTCAGGTCCCTGTTCCGGGCGCCACTTGCCGGTGCCAGCCGGTTAAGATGGACAGTACCTGAAATGGGGAGTGAGGATTGAAAGAAAAAACAAGAGACAGAAAGGATACTTGGAGGGCTGTCAGTAGAGACTGCAGCAACGGTTTAGGAAGAACTCAATTAGTTTCAACAGCTGTTTTTCCCCACCTGTATCTAAGGGTCAAGGAGTGGTCAAATACTTGTTTCGTGAGCTCCACCATATAAACACAGTCCTCCTAATTTGGCAGATTAGGTACTGGTGTGCAAAACACAAACTCAGTAAACAAGCCTGCCACAGCTTATGTACATAATGGATTAATAGCTCCTGACAGTGTTCTTTGGATGAGGCCAACTCCTGGGAGACACATGAGCTGGGCTTCTTGAGAGTTGATATAGTCTCTTCTGTCACATGCTGACCACACCAGCATGTTCGTTTTTTAAAACATCCTTAAGCTGGGGCTGGAGGACTGACTCAGTGGTTAAGAGCACTGACTACTCTTTCAGAGGACCAGGGTTCCATTCCCAGCACCCACATGGTGGTTCACAACCACCCATAAATCCAGTTGCAGGGCCTCCAATGCCATCTTCTGGGCTTTTCAGGCATTGCCTACACAGGTGCACTTACATAAATGCAGACAAAACACCCACACATAAAATTTTTTTAAAAAATCAATCAAAAAAAAAAAAAAAAGAAAGAAAAGCAAACCCAGACTAAGGGGCTCATGCCTTTAATTCCAGCACTTGGTAGATAAAAGCATATGGAGCTCTGTGAGACTGAGGCCATAGTGAATTCCTGGTCAGCTGGGGCTACAGGGAGATACTGTCTCTAAATAAATAAACAAATAAATAAAATAAATAAAAAATTTAAAAACTTCCTTGTGTCATCCATGTAGGTTACACATAGCTTTATACTCATATACTGTACAATTAAATAGCAGAATTGGTAAAAGAAAGGAGCCAGGGGCTCCTCCCAAGCCCATGTGACCCCTAAGGAACACATCCTCAAACAACCTTAAGAGTAAAAATAAATTTGTTTATCTGGGCCAACTGTATGGCCTTAAACACCCAAAAGGAAAGTATAACCAAA
>NW_008333311.1:820723-840034 GCF_000622305.1 Nannospalax galili | reverse complement strand
TACATAACAAGCAACAATGCCAGACAGGTGATACCTTCTTTTGAGATGTTGGCCAGGGTGGCCAAAGGGATTCCCAGATAGTAACCCAGAATAGAACTGGGAAAATGAAGAGCAGACCCCAATCTTATCCAAAGGAATATTGACAACTGATTACCACTAGATGAGGAACAGCTGACCCTCCTAAACAAAGACCTCTGTATAGGCTGACTAGATCCACCAGAAGGGCAAGTAGTGGGGAATGGCTGGGGGTGCCGACAACATAGCAGACAGTAGCAGGGATATCAGAGTTTAAGGACTCTAGTGGGGGGAGGGAGGCTATGGGAGGGTGCTATCTGGGAAATGTATAAAAAAATAAAAAAATAAAATATCTTTAACAACAGCAACAACAAAAAAGAAAGTTTTCAATGAGATCAGAGTTTAGGAAAAGTAGTATGCTTGCACTATTGATGGGCATGTAAAATGATGCAAATGCTGTGTTGTGATTCTTCACAAATCAAACATAATAGTCAAATCACCCACATAGTTCCCCTCTCAATATACTGAAAAGGGGCAGAAGCCCTGTCTTGAACAGATACATGTCATTCTGTGTTTAAGGTCCTTAGTTTACAGTAGCCAAAATGTAGGGCCAAATCAAGTGCTCACAGATGAATGAATGAGGCTTGTGACAGCATTATGTGGAATGTGATTCATCACATTACAAGATTTTTCAATACAAAATATAAAATTTTACAAATATAAATCATTATCTTCACTAAGAAAATCCTTTCTTTACGGTAAGGACTAAGCTTCAAGATGCAACAATTGTCCCTGCATGGGAGATCCTCCCAAATACTTGGACCAATCACATGGACCAGAAGAATAGTTGAGTTTTATTTGATGAACTGATTTTAGATCATTGACTAATGGGACAAAGGTTGTTTGAGATGGATGACTTCATTTTCAAAAACTAAAAAGCACTATATAAAGAGAAACCTAATTTTAATAAAGAATACAGAAATAAATATAATAAAAATCTCAGAATTCATTTCCTTAATTAATCTATTAACTTAATAGTCATTATTTATTCAACTTTGAAAACCATTTTTAAAACCTTATGAATTTCTAAATCATATTTCGGTTGAAAATATATGTTTAGCACATACTACATAATCAGAAGTTGGGTTTGCATGCTGAGTTATAAAAAGCATCAAAAGTTTCCAATCAGTGAGATTATCATATTCTGGAGGTTACAAGTTAGTGGAATATTCAAAAAGAGAAATTACTTATATGAGGATGATTGGAGAACAGTAAGTTTCCACGAGACTTTATAAGGTTTTTTTTTTGGCTCTCTTCCTATTTTTTAATAGAAAGAAATATGATGAAATACAATTAATATAGTGGTATTACTTTGGTTTCTTCTGGATATGATATTTATTTTTAAGGCTCTTTTATGAACACTTAAATTTTTTTAAAAAATTTTGATTTATGTATTTTTATTTTATTTGTATATATATTTTATTTTATTTGTATGTACGTGCATCAAGTGCATGCAATGCCCATGGAAGACAGAAGAGGGCACAGAACCCTTGGAACTGGAGTTATTATTTTTTTTAAAAAAATACTTTTTATTATTTTTATTTTATGTGTATGAGTGTATTGCCTGCATGTATGTGAGTGCTCGCATGCCGTGCAATGCCACGGAGGTCAGAAGAGGACTTCAGATTCCCCTATAACTGGAGTTAAGGATGGTTAGTAGCCACCATGTGGGTACTGGGAATTGAACCCAGGTCCTCTGCAAGAGCAGTCAGTGATCTTAACCGCTGAGCCATCTCTCCAGCCCAGTATTTAGAATTTTATTAGGCAGCAGCAAAGTTTCCATTGAGAAAACACATTACATAGATACATAGTACATTATAAGGGGAACATTTGGCCATTTACTGATTCATGTTACACTGGCTTTCATCAGAGTTCTTTATTTGAAAGGAAGAATTGAAAAAAGAAAGTGAGGGAACAAATGGAGGAGAGAAATCCTAAGTCTAGTTATTTGGGAAGAATTTTGAGTCACTATCAACAAAATCAGAGTAAATGTATATTTGAGGGAGGTGAGCCAGAACCTCAATGCAGAGTAATCTCAGAAATAAAGTTTTAGAGATTTTGATATTCATCATGTATTGTCACTATAACAAACATATATTCATGAAAATTTTTAACTGCATTTAATTGAATGAATTAAAATTTCCAGGTACATATATACTTGCATAACATATACAAATGTGTACCCCTCGGTACTGAAAGATTCTTAAAGAAAAAAAATGCTACTTTGATTTTTTTTGTCATTGACGTAATGGTACAAGCTCAAATATGTTCCTAACTAATCAACAGTAAAATTAGTTTCTTAACCAAAGGTATTAAGTTGGAATTCAGTAAGCTGTTTGCCTGAGATTAAAACTCTGCTAAGCCAAATCCTGTAAATGTGAATAATGTCAGAAGACTATCTTCCTTGCTGGCCTTTAAAGCTCTAACCTTGTTTCTCACCATGCCTAAGGAAACTTTCTCAGCAGCTATGGTCCTGATGTCCCCAATGAATGGCAACTTCACATGGCATGTTTTCATGTATGATTATGCCTGATCAGTGAAGGAGGTGACGGTTATGAGATATGCACGGTGTGCCATGCTTGAGAATTAGACTCAATAACATCTAGATTAATTTTACTCTAGAATGTGTATTCCAAGAATCCTGAATCCTCAAATACTGGCTCAGTAAGTTGGTCTATATTTGAAGTTGGAGATGAAAGTAGCATAACTTGATTTAAGATTTTTACTCCCACTTTCTAAGAGTACAGATACAAGAGACTCCGGACACTTCTTATTGAGGGTTGACTAAGTAATGTCCAGCAAACCTTCTCCTCAGGTATTCCTAAAGTGAAGCATTGTATGACGAATAGCAGTTGCTTTTAAAATCACCTTAAGCATAATATGAAAAGAACTACATTACATTAAATTAAATCTGATTTTTTAAACACATAAAACAATTTTTACAAGCTCTTCTTTTCCTATACCATTTATGATCACTGTTTATTTCCCATTTCTTTCTGTGATTTTTTTTTCTTAAAATTTAATTTTCAGTATATTTTCTCTGTATACTAAATCCTAGGACATATTGGATGCATCCCCCAGTGATGCTGGCACAACTTGAATTTACAGCTCTTGTTGCATGTCTTCATCTCAGGCCAAGATGATCAAATGCAAAGGTTAAATTAATATACTCTGTACCCAAGTTTGTTTTATACCTCAATTATCTCTTATATTTAACTGGTGTACTCTTCAGTACGAAATCCTAGAGACGTTGGTGTCATCTCTACATTTAGTGCCCTTTCATTCTACTCATCTAATCTTTTGGGAGAAGAATCAGCTACTGCTTTTCCTGGGACATCTCAAGGGATTATGTTTCTGTCTCCTTTCTGTCTTTCCCCTCATTGTCCATATTTTCGTTACTCCTGCCTTTGATTATTCTAAAAGTCTCACCCATAATTTTCTGAGGTCAATTTATCTCTAGCTATAAACAACATATTTTTTCTAAACATGCCTTAGTGTAACTTACCACTTCCTTTCAAAGACACGTAGACCCTGTTGTCTGATTCTTACATTTTTAAATGCATCTCCTAGCATTGGTTTACCTGTATCCTATGGTATGTCACCATGTCCTTACTGCAAAAGACGTGTCCTTCTTGTGACCCTTTTCCTTTTGTCATTGTTTCCAGTTCCTCATTTACAGGATACTTGCATTTTTAAGCCTTTGGATGTTTTCCTTGCATGACTGAAATATTATTGATTCTCCAAATCCCAGATTAACCTCTGACTTCAGGCTCACTCTTTTTTCCCTTTGACCACCCTCATTGCCAAATAGTGCTACTTCATAGTTTTCCTCATGAAATACTGCATTTCACAGAATAATGTCTGCATAAAATACAAAGAGCATCACAAAAGGGCTCTTAGAATACTTTTTAGCAGATTAATAATTCAATTATTCATGTCTACTGATTTATTTATATGAAAATTCTACAGTTGTATCTTCTGAATAACATTCCAGAGGCAGTTAGCCGACATGTCAAAGAGACAAGCATATCTTCAGAAGATTACAGATATCATTCTCAATCTTGTTTGAAGTGTATACTCTGATAGGACCTACCTCTAACAAGAGAAAATTTGTGGAAACTGGGAAATCAAAAGGAATGTGAGTACCCGTATTTACCTCAGCTTTCTTTCAATAAAATGTTTTAAAATTACACCTATCAGTAGTTTTCAGAAGGAACGAGAGATAAAAATAAATTGTTGCCACATAACTGGAAAATTGATTATAAAGAGTTCTTTAAGACTTAGCTAAGTTTTTGAAAAGGAAAAAGAACCAGGTGATTTGATACATAAAGAAAGTAAGATTCATACTCTAGCTTTGCAGGTGCAAGTATAAATTAAGATTCAAAGTTATCATGCTTTTCAATTATATTCTTCTCAGAAAACTTTTCTGAAACATTGCACAAGTCCAAAGAAAACTTGATTCAGTTCAGTGGATAGTCTCAGTTTGATATGCATGTTGGATAGGAATAAAATTTTCACTTTAACATATTGGTGCCTTCCAGAACCAAGACATATTTTCTCAACACTATTTGAATTTATTATAAATTCTGATAAATTATTTTCAAATTCTCCCTCAGCCTTGTTAATAATGTGCCGTTTCTCAGTACATAATAAGAAAACATTTTGAGAAGGGGGTTAAGTGTTACAAGTTACATTGATTGGAAATAGAAAATTTTTTATATAAATTTTAAAGAATATTTATCTCTCAACTCTAACCAGAAAAGCATCCTATGCAACAGATTAACACAGAAACCTACAACTGGCCAACATGCAGAGCAAAAGAGTCTATAGACTGCTTATCCTTGAATAGGACACACACACACATCGTCATCATCATCATCATCATCATCTGCCTCCAAAGGCTCAGAGATCATTGCTGAAGAGGGGGTGGAAATATTGTAAGAGCCAGAGGTAGTGGATGACTACAAGGAAGAGTTTTCGAGACAGCTGGTTAGTTATTCATATGAACTTACAGCAACGTTAGCAGCATATACAAGTCCTACACAAGCTCAAACCAGACAAAATCCCAGCATACACATGGGGAAGTAGAGAAGAGACTCCAAGCTACACATGAGGAACTATTGGCAACAGATTTGGGAGATTCAGTCTCTTTCAAGGGCGTGACTCAGTAAGTTAACCAGTCTCCAGTGTATGGACTCACAGTGAAGGACATTTGGTGACACAAATTAGACTCTATGGGCCGTGTGTGTGTGTGAACACATTAAATTGAGTAGTGGGAGTAATGAGAGATATGGATAAGAGTGGGGATCTATATACAATAAAATATATAAAAATCACAAAAATTCAATAAAAATGTAAAGACAAAATTGAAATTCCAACATCCCCAAGTAAAATCATTTAAAATGTTCTTTTAGGATGTCCAAATAACATGCCACCTTCTCCAGATATTATAGTAATCTGTTGGCCATGGAACTCTTGGATTTGTATGAGTCACAGCCCTGTCTATGTGCTGAAAGAAAGAGAAGAGCTGAGGATGGAGCACAGGGCTTCCCTCACTGGCCTTTCTTCAGTGTCCGGTATCTGGAATGTAAATGTTCATGAGTATATCCAAGAATAACATAAAAATACAGACTTCTACGTTTTAGGTGGAAATCATTTGAGAAAATGAATCTTCTTTATATGTGGGAAATGCTTCCATATGGTATTGATGACTGTCACTGTGTCAGTAGGGTCTTGCTCTCCCAAGCCCTTCCCATCTTTTTGTCCTTGTGGGCTCCATTGAAGTTTGATAGACATAAAAAGAGTAGTGTAGAAGTTATGTAGTTTATTGCAGAGTAGAAAAGAGCATATTCTCAACGAGTGAGAGTGAGTTGTGGCCATAAAAGACCATTGTGTTGATTTATATTTTAGATAGGCTATATACTAATTCTAAACATCTAAATGAAACAACTCTCCTGAAGGGCATTTTCCTGCTCAAGTGTTTGGTAAACTCATTTGGAATGATTCTTCAAGAAGGGACAGTGGTTTGTGAAACCCTCTGCTAGAATATTATAAGGTAGAGGGTTCCCAGAATCAGTTGTTAATTAATGACCTTCTGGGAAGCTCAAAATGTCACATATCTCCTGGGGGACAGAGATAGTCAGGTCACATTTCTCTGAATAATAATTAGAGACCTGAAATTCTAGCACATGGTTTTACAAGATGTTGATTATAAGGGAGGTATCCAGCAATACTGTCCTTCAAGCCTGTTAATGTGTAGCTATCTATGTACCAACTTGAAAAAGAAGAAGCTCATTCTGGTGATAAAAGAGCAAGAGCACCTATGTCAAAAAGAACCCTCAAATGTGAAATAAAGACATCATTGATTATATCAGACACTTACTTCCTAAGCCCTTCTCCAATCTTCTAGGATCACTATACTGTAGTAATGGCTCTGGAAACCAGTTGAATACAGATACACGCTACATGTAAGCTGATTAGGCAGGATCATTTCCCCTGGCTTTGGGCACTAGCAATTCTGTTACAGTCACATGGGATGTCCATAGGAGAATGCCAGAAGTTCTGACATGTACATCTATCTAGAACATTGAAAGGGTTGATAGTTCATTGTTGCCTAACTTTCTGGGAAGTGATAAAGTAACATATTTGAAAAGACATGAGTAGAACAAAAAAAAGAAGTCCAAGCCCAGCTTTGAGTGCTGACAGGGATTCTTACAGGAGCACAAGTGACATCTCCAGAACACCCTCTCTGAGCACAGCTGTTGTGCTGGAAAGCATTAGTTATCAACTTGACATACCAGATTTAAGGGAACCTCAATAGTGGAATTGTCTCCATTGGACTGGCCTGTGGCCATCTCTATTGAGCATTTCCTTGATTGCTGAGGGATGTGGGAAGGCCCAACCCACTGTGGACAGTGCCACTCCTGGGCAGATGGTCCTATACTGTACAAGAAAGCTAGTAAGCAGCTATCCTCCATGGCTTGTTCTCGGGCTCCTGCCCTGAATTCCTGTCTTAGTTTCCCTTGATCTTCGACTGTGCTGTATGCCAAATAAATCCTTTCCTCAGAAAGTTGATTTTGGTCAGTGCTTTCATCACAGCAATACAAAGTAACTAGAAAATCTGTTAACTCACAAAACCTTGCACCACTGGAGAGTTCTGTCACCCTTCCTCCTATACACTCTATCATCCCCAGCACCATGAGAAGCTGGGCCAGGTGGAATCCTGACTACAGCCTCAAGTGAGTCTGATGGCTTTCCTGCCTCCCACCATGAAGATCATTGATCTAGCCACTGTTCTATTTATTTCATTGTCTTGACTGCAGTCCAAGGTCTTCAGCAGGTCACCACAGCAGCTGTTCTTCAGAATAACTTGTGAACTTGGCTCTGCCATACTTAGATGGCACTCACAGTGCCACTCTTACCTATTAGATGTTGAGATCTACAGGATTTCACTTGCTTTGTCACTTTGGCAAACAAGTGTGTGCTGGTTTACATAAAGATTTTCACAGTGGGCTGGAGAGACAGCTCAGTGGTTAAGAACACTGTCTTTTCTTGCAGAAGACCCGACTCTGAATTCCAGCCCCCACATGGCAGCTAACAACTGTCCCGTAACTCCAGTTCCAGGGGATCCGACAGCCTCTCTGTCCTCCGTGGGCATCGCACAACACAGTGTACTTACATGCAGGTAATACACACATATGCATAAAATAAAAATAATAAATAATGAAAAGATATTAAAAAAAGATTCTCTGAGTTTTCTTAGTAAGAAACAACCTAGCTTAAATCCAGGGATGGTAAAATAGAGAATTGGATTGTCTTTTTCTGCTCACCTATGTTAATTGTCCCTGTCACACACGGTTCCTCAAAAATCTCTTGCTGAAATGGCCTCCCTTTTTCTACCTCTTCTCTCAGGCTGTTTGAATAGGGAAACAAGGCTCCACATTTATAATAAAAATGGGCCTGATGAGAAAGTGTAAATGAACTTAAAATTTATTTTAAAGAAGTAAAAAAAAATCTTATGACTCTTTACGTGTGTTACTTTGTACAGTTGATTACGGAAAACACTTTCTAAAAATAATTAAAACTAACCTTGATCTTGCTCGAGAATGAATAATTGTGCCCAAGAAGTTCTTTGATTTCCAAGTACACTTTGAACATAAAAAAAGCAATGATATTCTTTCCAAACTGTACTAGTAAGTTTTAATGATGTAAATGACTATGTCATAATTATTTCATGAAGTTTGTTAGCTCATTCTGGCATAAACTGTTTCCAAATTGAGCTGCTTTTTTCTCAGCTTAGAAAATCAAAAGCAAACAATTGTTGATTCAGTTTTATAAACTACACTTTAAAAATAAATCCTTGTTAGGACAGTCATTAAAAATTTTCCAGCTCTTTGGACATGAATCACCTGATTCTGATAATTGGATATTCAGGGCACAAACATTAGTAGTGTCATACTTCTGTGAAGAAAGTATGTTACTCCCTCAAACTGTATTCTGAAGAATATTGGTGATATGGCCCCAGGAATTAATATACCTTTTTAAAAATTAAGACTGATATTTTGGTTTCTGATTTGCAACATGAAAAGGCTTATAACTGAAACTTAGGAGATGAAGTTTATTATTTTCAGGATAACAAAAGTGACCTTGAAATTTCACTATTTTCAGCAGTACAAACAAAGCTAGAAATATTAATCTTGTCACGATTTATTTAGGATCTGCTGAAAAATAACACATTTCTATTTAAAAATTTAAAATTAGTATATATAATATATAGTTTCATTATGGTATTTTCAGGCAAAATTTTTGTTGATTCTCCTTTTTCTTCTTCTTCATCCCTCTGACATTCCACTTGCACCCTCCCCAATATTTCCACATATATGTTTGTGAAGAGATGCATCCATATCATTTTGAAAGCAATATAGTCCTGATTCAAAAGTTTTTATTCCATGCCTCACTATATAATATCACTCTATCCAGAGTATATGACACAAAAATTAATAAAATGTAACATCTGCTCTCTGGAGGCCTCTTGTCTAGAAAGGAAGACTGCACCTTTGAATAGTATGTGAGATGTGCTGTTGGAAAACTGAGAAAAGGACATTTTAAAAAATAGGTTGGCCTATATATTGTGTTTGATAATTTTTATTTCATATTTAATTAAAATTTTTTACTGTTCCTGCTGGAGAAGATCATGAGTATATTCTGAGAAGCATAAATAATACTAAAATAAAACCATAATATATTATGAATTTATTTCTTATATATTTCTTCTCATCTTTATACTATTATTTACTTTTCTTGATTTTTCTTAGACCAGTATTTCTGCTGTATGTATTGAATTCTGTTATTACTAAGCTATCACAATATGATAGTGGGAAGTAGATGAAGCATGCCATGGAAAACTCTACTTCCTACAAGAGTTCATAGTTAACACTCAAATCATGCTCTCTAAGTCTAAATATTTCTGTTCTTAAAACTAAAAAGTTAAATTTCACTACGTTTGCTAAGATTGGGTTCAATATTTAAAGCACAAGGAAGAATTTATCCAATTGCGTTACAATGATTGTAGACTTATGAAGACCTCACTATTCTTCATAAATACATTCAGTATGAGGCTAAGAAAAATTTATGTGACACAGTTTTGATATGGATCTTGATCACTCACAGGAACAACTGTAATTTTAACCCAAACTTTCTTTTATCTTTAACATTCTTTCTGATTATACCAGCTATCTTATTTTGTTTTAGAATTTCATTTGTTAATGCTGTATTTACATGATTTCCAACTCTGTCTCTCCCTCTTCTAAGTCCTCCTGTGGTTACTCCCACACTTCTCAATTATGTGACCTCTTCTTTGATTATATATGCTGAGTCATTTAAAGTTGCTACTGTATATGTACATATGTCTAGGGATGAACACTTGCTGTTACATAATGTAGCAGAGAACTAGTCCCTGGAGAAAACTGATTCTCTCTCTCTCTCTCTCTCTCTCTCTCTCTCTCTCTTTCTCTTTCTCCCTCCCTCAGCATCCATTGATTGCCTGTAGCTCTTCATCTAGAAGTGGGACCTCATGAAATTTCCCTCATTCATATTGGCCTTTCAACTGATACTGTCATTATGTAGATTTATTTAGTCAACCATATTGTGAACTGTTCCGGGTGCAGCTTCCCTGTCATGTCTAGAAGACACTATTTAGCAGCAGAAGTCCTGCTCCTCTGGCCTTTAAAATCTTTCCTCTCACTCCTCTATGATGTTCCCTGAGTCTTAGGTGAAGGGGTTGCATTGTAGATGTATCAGTTTGGACTGGTTGCTCCACAGTCACTTATTATCTGCATTTTGACCAGTTGTATAACCTTAAAAAGAGTGTACATTGTTGCAAAAAGAAGCTTCATTGATGAGTGGTGAGAGTTATACTTATCTATAGATATAAGAACACATGTTTAGTATAGAGTTAGAAATTATACTGGTTTAGAGAGTGGAGGAAGTAGGTTTTCATCTAAGGTCTATGACTTCAGTAGGTAAAAGCATTTGTGTATGTCCACTGTACCAGTCAAGAAGTCCCTCCTATTTAGTTGGTTTTAAATCCAATTAGGCCACTGTTGGTTACCCAGAAGATAAAAGAACTACTATTGTGCCATTAAGGATATTTTGATGGACCAGTCATTGTGATTTACAGGATTCAAAGCAGGGCAGGACTATTGATTGTTTTTCTCCTTTTGCAGTTTATGTAGCACCTTACCAGAGTTGGTCTTCAGGTCAGTTCCAGCTGGATTCCTCCAAGTCCTTTTCCAAAGTGTGTGGTGTATTGAGCAAAAGAATTTACCTTCAAGTTTTGGAAAGCATATCTAATATATAAAACACATTTATATAAAAATCAGCCAAAATATCTCTCTAAACCAAAATGTTTTATCATTTTGTTTAATAAAATTATATAAAATCATTGAAATCTTCTTTTCTATAGAGCACAAATAACATAAAATGAGAAATTAAATTTTGTTGAGAATTAAATTTAGATCTATTTTCTCAGGAAAACTACTTTACTAAATATCATAATATATTATCTAACATGCAGATTAAAAAACTAACAACTTTAAATTGAATTTGGATCCATAAATATTTGTGAAAGTTTTACATATTGTTATTTAGAAAGAAAGAAAGAAAGGAAAGATAAACAAATAAGCAAATAAGCCTATTGAACATGAAAAAGAGCATTCTGAAGAAAATATATATCCTAGTAAATTTTACTTTCAATAGTATTTGCATATATGGAATAATTTCTTATAATTAGTTGAGATAAATGTAGTTTGCGAACCCGTATCATTCCTTAAGTATGTGAAATATTTGAACATATTCAATCAAATACAAGATGCAGATGAAAAATAATCAAAGAAAAATTATGAGTGATAGTAAATTCAATGGAGCTTTAGAAGCATGTTTACCTGTGAAATGTGTACATATGCAACTGGAGTAAATGTCCCAGAAAGCTGAATAAAACTATATCCTAAAAACCAGAAGTAGAATAAATAGGACAGCTGCAGAAGGAGAATATACATACACTTCTAGTAGCTACAAAACATTTGTGTTGCATTTCTAGATGAATCTCAGGTGAACCATAACAATGTATGCTACATTTTAGCAGATGTGTAAACATTTCTGCAAGGCCCACAAGAATGACTAAAGGCCATGGGAGGGTAGATTCAGGTTGATTACTTATAAGACTACTTGACCTCCTGACTCAGTTGACTTATGCTGACACACAAGTGACCTGCATAGTTAAGGTACTTAGTTCAATTATAACAGCTTGAGATCTTCTTGTAGCATTTTTTTCCTGATTGTTTTTCATAGAGGCCTCATGCTTGCTAAAATCAGCACCTGAAACAAATGTAATGCTTTATCTTATTTATGAAAGCAGATCCGGAGTCACATGCCCACCGCATAATTGAGAGGTAGTATATGTGAGATAGCTCTTTTGAATATTAATGTCATTTTGCAAACACACACACACTCCTCCTAGATTTGGGGATAAGTATTCAAAATCTTGTTCGAATCTCATTGACTAAGCCCTCCAGGAGTTAGGCTGCTGTTTCATCTCTCTAATGTGCTATCTGCTTTTTGCTTCCAGACACAAACTTTAAATAAATAGCACAATATGAATCATAACAAAAAGTAAGTTAATTTAATGAAGTAAAATGAAAAACAGAATTTCAATGTTCAAAATCCACATTAATTATGTAACCTAAAAGTTCTAGATTAAATGGCATATTAACTTATAAATATAGCCAGCAACATGAATCTTATTTGAAACTTGGAAAAATATATCCAGCTATGTAGATATGAACATAGTGGCTATTTTAGCAATATGTGAGGAAGAATCTCTGTGATAAAATGTAAGCTAATTCAGAAATATACACTAAAGGAAAGTAGCCAAGAAATACAGGAATGGTTGCAGAATGGTACACAGCAGATCTATTTTTAATGCCCCATTTACATGCGATATTATGACATGGGTAACCTGTCCATCAATGTCATTTCTAAATTATAAATAATATCAGTCTTATCATGCTTTGACTAGCATTAAATTATTCAAGATATGGAAAGTAAAGAGCATAGAGTAGTAACTCTAATAGCTGGAGCAACACCAGGATAGTTAAACAAGCAGAGATGATGGTGGAAACTAGAAAAGACCTCCAGCCAGTGTCACAAATTTTGTATGTAAAATATATTTATTGTATATATGGGTATGTTTTTCTTTTTCACAAACATGTTTATTATACTATAAAATGCAGAAAAAGCTGTAAAATGTTTTCTTAAACCTGATTTACTTGTCTTCTTCACCTTAATTACCCTGATATTACCCTTGCACAAAAAGTTATGCTTAAATCAGACTGAGACTGCTCCATTTTGTGCACATCTGTCTCCAATCCTTTAATATTCGTAAGTGCACTCCTAGGTCTCTTTGGCACATCTTCATGGAACATAATTTAACAAAGAAATTTAAGTTTTATCTCTGTGTATCTCCTCATTTTTGTGTCTTTGCTTTCAGAGAGAATAAAATTTTGACTAGAAACAGCATCTTCTATAACTTTAATCATTAAAAATGCATTTAATTTTTGTGTTTTTGTTTGGAACACTCCGAGGTATAATATTCTTTATGCCAAGTTAATGAACTTGAGCATTTCTCTGAACACAGTATTGCTTTGTTGCTGAAATTCTTGGTATGGTTTTCTATTAACTGAATAGAACCATTACTTCCTTTTTAGAGCAGTGGTATGAGACTGGCATAGCCAATCTTTCAGTAACAAAAAAATACAAATTATACATTAAATTACTTTCAGTGGTAATATTTGTCTATTTCAGAATCAAGTAGTTTAAAATGACCTCAACCTTCTGACATTTTTTATGAAAATAAACATTTCATTATCTGAAACACAGAGGTTACTTTGCTTCCCTAATTGCATTTTTTTCATTCTAAAGAAATTATATATGAACTTTATCATAAAATTAGAGAGCTATAAGGAATGTAAAAGCTGGGCATGCTGTCCTCAGCTATCATTCCAGGCCACCTATTTGTTCTTTGACTTTTACTAGCTGTTTTAATGTGTTTGGTGACCATTTTCTCCATCATGAATGGAGTGGTAATGACATTTCAAAATTTACTAATAGTAGGGAATTCACATAGCATTCTCTACATATTTAGAGACAAACACACAGTAGCTATGTTCATTCTCTCTATATGTATATATGTGACATTTTTGAATTTCAAAATGTGCTTCATTTAGGAGTGCTATAATTACTAGAAATGTCAAATCAAAACCATTTTGTAACCTGTGCTCCAGAGATGGATCTTCTAAAGGGAAACTCCAGCACATGGCAAATGCACAGAGAAGGACACTCTGCCATGCCTTGTGACCAGCTCTACTTGAGCCCTCTGAATCTATCCAGCACACTCCTACACCATGATGTTGACAAATCCAAAACTGGACCTCTGACATTTTCCTTGTGCTTACTCATAAAACCACTTGCTTAAACTCTTCAACACTTGTTATCCTAAACTATTTTTCAACTTGAAAACTTCTGTCTCATTTATTTTTTAATGTGAGTTTTTACAAAATCTGTGGTAAGGTACACTAACCTATAATCTATTTCCATCAGAGTCTACAGTTTAGAATTTTATTCGGTATTCCTGACTTCAACTTTTTAGGGGATAACATTTCAAGTTTTTGTGATGATATACTATAATGTCCTCCATAATAGGAGATTCTTGTGCTCAATTCACATATGAATTCTAATCAGGTCTTGGATATAGTTCTATTACTTAGATTTTATCAAAATGGCATTTAAATACCTAGAATTGCACTTTGCAGTTTAGGCACAAATCAGTTATCTACTATGAACAGCCAAGAAAAGAACATACCCCCAACTTCCAATGTGTACAACCCAGCAGGCACAATAATGCTCCTGTTTATATTCTCACTTATACGTAAATAATAGTTTGGAATCATTGAAGAGTTTGCATAATCTCTTGATTCAAGAGACATTTACTCAAATTCAAACAATTTTCATTATTGCTTCCTGTGCATGACATATAGAACTTTGTGGGAGGAGGTTCTCATTATTCAGTTTTTCTTTCCTGTTTTTTATTATTATTATTATTATATAGCTCATTCTAAATATTTAGATTTTCTTTAAGAGGGTATGTGTATAGTTGCATGTGAGCATTTAATGTGTGTTTATTGTATTTCACTATAATTACATACTTGGATTTAAAGAAAGAATACTAATTTCTCAACTCTAATCAAGCATTTGTCCATTGAATATAGGCTATAAATTGTAGTTTTAATACAGTCTCTTCACCTAGGCTTGCTGAATCTCTAACTAGCATGCTTACATGAAAATCAATCAGTTACCTGAACACTCAAATTTATACTAGTATTAAAGGCAGCTAACGAGGTAATTAACGAGAATGGAGTATACATTAGTTACCAACTTTAAATCTTTAACTCTCAAAAGATCTTCATTTCTATTTGTGTCACATTTCTTGATTAATTGAGTGCATTGAGTCATCGATTATCTGCAATCTATAGGTATGTATATTTTAATAGATAATTGGGTTTGTTTTTTTCCACAGATTACACTGTGTTAACATTCATAGTCTTTATATAATTCATGATTTAAATTACATATATAAAGTATACAAATCAGACTTAATATTTATCTTTTTCAACTAAAAAGCTTTGATCTATTATTTGTTATGGTAAAATTCTATTTCCATATTGTTATTTACTGATGCTGAAGGATTGCTTTTAAGTTTTTACTATTTTAATTTCTAATCTCATTGTCCCTGAGGGTAATTAGAATTTTATTTTTGATTCATATCTATCATCAAATAGAATTTAGACCAAAAATGATAAAACTAAGAATGTTTTCCAAAGCAGGAAAATTGCTGAAAACCTTCCTACAATCATTCTTTCCATTTGTCAACAAGTTTTTATATTCAATTACTAAGTATATATAAAAATTAAGATGAACACATTTCAATTCTGACTAAATTATATGAGTATTCCTTTACAGTTTCTATGCTGAGCAATAGTGATATTTTCCTTAAAGAAATTTATTGAATAACTTTCAAAGTGTATTGGTACAAGTTTCTATATCAGTCAGTCATTTTCTGCTGTAGCCTATAATCAAACTCAAAATACTTACAAAAAGACCTATCAGAACATTATTTCTCTTAACGCAAGCATGGGTATTGTAAGGAAAAATCGGCTATGTGATATTTGTGAGCAGAGACTTTGGATTTGATTGCACATTGGTAAAATAATGAAATCATCCTTCTGCTACAGAAACTTCACAAGAAGCAGAAATTGATAGGTTGATTTTGTGCAGTTTGAAAACTGAAAGAATGAGGACTTGGGAATTTAAAACACAAGAACAGAGATAATGGAAGGGCTGCAGCTCCTCAGCATCAGCGGTTAGAGCTTCTTACTGCTAGAGCCAAAGTAAGAGCAAGCCAGAGTCATGCAAATACATTTTTCTTCAATTTTGTACATGATTATATTATACATATTTGAAACTATAAATGGAGTATGCTTTTATACAGTAAAGTATGTTATCAGACACAGCTTTTTGTTCAATCATCCTGAGAAGTCACAATTATTTAACATTAATTTAATTAAAAGAAAAAAAAAACGCTAGTCTGCATGTATATCACACTGATAGTCTTAGGATTTTATCCTCTGATTTTTTTTTTTTTTGGAGTGACAAAAAACATGAGATTCCTGAGTCTGACTCAAAGGACTTTACTATTCCCCAGAAGTGGGGTAATTGGACTAGTTCCTCAAGACTTCCAGGGTCTAGAGAGAGAAGTAATTATGAAAGTGATGAACATAGAAGACCTTAAATGAAAATTCATCCTTCAACTTGGTCTACTTGACCAAATTCACTTTTTCAAATGAGTATGCAAATTTATCATTCTGATTGATGTACTCTGATGTTTGCTACAGAAATGGGATAATTATCTTGCTGCTTCCAATAAATATCTGCTTTTGCAGCACTTGATATGCAGCACAAACACACACACACACACACACACACTCTTCATTCATTGATCTGGGTCAAGGGAAAGGAAGGGTCATGAGGGATTAAAGGCACAAGTTTAAGTTACAAGAGGAGCACAAGGCCTAGTACATTGATTTACATTGTAAAGAAGCTTAGATAATGCTAAATTATAAATTATAAGGAAACATAAGATTAACCTTTTGGTTAAAGGTTAGGTTAAGGTCATTTGTCCCGAACATATTCATATTTAAATGTCATTTCCACAGTACCCAACATAGGCTAGGACCAAATCCATTTCATTTTACCATACAGTACTCACATAATGACAGTATCAGTAGAATCATATATAGCATGAGGAGGTCAGCTTATAACTGAGCTTCTGCCTGCCTACAATCTCCCATATTCACTACCCATGAATAAACTCCAGGTAAAAACAAGTTTCACTTCTGAAAATCAGCTTCCAGTCTTAGATGAGGCTATGTGTCTTTACCACTTTATTTTATCATCTTTAGCCCAATGAACAAAAGACAGAAAATGCAGACATTTCTGACAAATACAATTTAATTTCATAATTCAAGTGAATATTTCAATTTTGATAACTATAAGAGTGCTGAGAAAAAACTGCATACCATTTTATAAGATACATAAGTCAAGTTTAGAAATGTGTATTTTTGATGTAAATAATTTATTAGATTCTCATAATTTATGACATTAAAATTAGTTTCTAGATATTTTTGTTTCAGATTTATTTTACAATATATATATATATATATATATTACACACAAACACACACAGACACAATGTATTGTGATCATATTAATCTTTTGTTTTCCTCTTGTACTTCCTGCTGATGTCTTGTTTTTTTTCTTTTGAACTACCAAGTTAAATGAAGGGTACTCTATAAACATGAATACTGGGGTTTATAGCTTATTTACTGCAGAATGGACAATTTACCAGTTGTTACAGCAGTGAAGATAATGACAGCTCTCCACCAGCAGCCATGGACCGCTAATGGCTCTTAATGGCTCCGTGGACCCCTGCTCCATCCTGATAGAATGAAAGGCCCAATTTTGTACAGGCCTTGTACACATATTCATGGCTTGTCTGTGTTCATGAGTGCTACACCAATGTTATGTCTAGAAGAAAGCTGATGTTTTGGAAAGAGATATATGTTAGGAAACTGAGTAATCTTCTAACAAGTCCATGTCTATGTATTTAATATTGGCGTTTGATTTTTACCATTTGAATACCAAAAACACATAAGCATGTATAACTTTAATTTTATTAAATATCAAGCTAAAATATTGTTAGTGATAAAAGTTATGCAGAGATACAGATTAATTTGTCCAGAATTTGACATATTTATTTATGAAAACCCTCTAAACAGATAGTAAACCCAAATTCTTAAGCAGATATGCATGATAATAGGATGTATAACAAGGTAATTAAGATAAATGTTTCTTATCAATGTTGTTCCAATCCAGTGGAACTTGTGTTCCTAAGAATAGGGAGAGACACAGATAATGGGTATAAACAAAGAAAATGTCACATGTTGACACAGAAAAAATGTGGAGCTCTACTAGAGAAGGAGGGAGACCCAAAGAGAAACCCTTTCCCTCTACACTGATTTGTAATTCCATCCTCTGGAGCCGAAAAAGGTCAAATTTTTGTGGTTAAATTCCCAAATCTAGTTTTTGACAAGACAGCCCAAGTTGAATAATATACTCTTCTTTATTCCTGTAAGTACTTCGTATCAAAATTTGTGAAAGACACACACACACACACACACACTGCATGGTTATACTGTAAAGGATTTGATAGTAATCTGTGCTTGTGAATCACTGTCTTAAATAAGGTTCAAAGAATTCTCTTTGCTGCAATGACCAAAGTCAAACAATTCCCTTTACTGAAAGATTTTTCAGACTTAACTTTCACGTTTACAGTGTGTTAATATGCATTGGAAGTCAGAAGGAAGACTAATGAATGCAGTGGTTTCCAATACTAGCTCCCTTTCCTGTGCTTTTTCTTGTCTTTATCCTTCAGGAACATCTCATGATAATGCTACTGTCAAAACTTGTCCTGTGTAACTTATATAAATTAGGAATATGTCATTATTTTAACTAGTGTTTATGATCATCATTGATTATATACACACAATAAATATGTATAAATAAATACATATTTTCTCTGTATTTTTCTATGTGTATGTGTATCTAAACTGTACCTTATGGAGAAAATTAAGGAGAGACAGTGAGAGAGAGAGAGAGAGAGAGAGAGAGAGAGAGAGAGAGAGAGAAATATTAAAATATTCACTGTATCAGTTTCAGACTGGAAACATTGGATGTTTCTGTCTCTTCTAGTGGATCCAGTTCCTTAAACTGTGATCAGGTCCTGACATCGGACCATGAAATGGATTATGCAGATCATGAAAACTGGGCAGTAGTAAATGGTTTTTGAAAATTCAGTGACCACATATCATTTCCAAATCAAATTTAAAGTGAATCCAAGGTGCTTTAGGAACCCTAATTTGTATGACCACCCTAGCATTGGTTCAGAACATAGATGTGCTCATTGCCCATTGGTGCAATAGTGGCATGAATGTTATAAAGAGTAACCAAATACTATCTGATTGGATTTAAGGCCCCTACACATAGGATCTGTAATTGACCCCATTC